>NC_056054.1:74257537-74560567 GCF_016772045.2 Ovis aries | reverse complement strand
CTGAAATAAAGCAGCAATAGCATTTCTAAATTTTTTTACGAATCACTTTCAGATGGTCACACCACAGTAAATTTGAGAGTTTCCTATATGTCTGTTGACTTGGGCACAAAGATGAACTAAAAAATCTTTGACCTGTAGAGAGGGATGTGCGAGTAAGGTGAGGGAGAGGCTGTGAACTTAGTCTGTGATATCATACAATTTGTAAAGCATAATGTCGTTGAGTAAATAGGTATCAGCAGTGTGAAATGGAAACAAAGTTGGGAACCGTAATTATTAAAATAGAAATATTGGCAAAGAAATGGAGAGTCCAGTCATAGGATCCAGCTAGCCTAGAATATTTGGAAGAACTAGCAAACAGGGCTTGAATTTGATGTTAAAATGGATGAAAGACCCAGGTAAAAGGACACTGAATTTGGAGTTAAAAAGCAAGATTGGACAGAAATCTAATAAGAACTCAGGAGCTAAGAGACTCAGAGGCAGCAGAGTTCAAGATAAAGCAAGAGAGAGAATAATAAATAAGGGGAATCTAGGGAAGGTATAAGAGACACCACTTCTAAGAAGACTGTAAAATTAAAGCAACTTCTACTTCAGAGACAGGTTTTACACATTTCTCACTGGGGTAGAAGTAATCTTTAAAGTACAATCAGTTTAAGTCTTCCAGCTGGGAATAGGGGAGCAATGTTAGGAAGGCGGTACATAGGTTTGTCTGACTAGAGGTGAAAATATTGCCCTCTTCCCACAAAAGTCAAAGAAAATAGATTTAACAAATCATAACATTTACAGCCTAGGAGTACTGATTCAAAATTGAAACGTCTATGGCTTTTGTTACCATCATTTGGCAGCTACGTTCCCAGAGAACTGTTAGGCACCCCCCACCCCCAAACACATGAAGTGGTCCTTACTGGGAATCATGGATGCTACATAAACATGAAGTCTGTTTTGTTGTCAATTACGTTGCAGAAATCTTAATGACACTCATGTTTGGAGCTAATGATGCTTTTGTTCTTTCATCAAAAAAATTAATTAATCAAGTAACAATGTGATTAATGAATATATACTCTGTAAAGAAAGTTTTGTTTAAAGGGATATCAACTTTAAGATGACTGTCAATTTTAACCACTTTTAGATGTCTTGAATATCTTTAGTTCTTTTCTCATAATATTTGCTATTTTACTTTTTCTAGAGTTAATGGTTTGAGTGTTTATTCAACTCTCTGTTATTCCTGGGTGTATCCAGCTTTAAAAGTCTTGATAGGTCAAGTTGCAAATGTGGTTACATTTTCTGTATGCTAATCACTCATCAAAAAAGAACAGACAGATGTTTTTGTCTTTTTTGTAAAATTTCTAGTCCTCTATCAACTGTGATTTCTGTTACCAGTTTTCAATTGCCAAGATTTTTCTCTTCTTAAGAAATTGCATGGCAACACCATAGTATGCATTCCACTCCTGTTTTCCCTATAGTTATGCTTTAGTGTGTGAAGGAGCAGTCAGTTCTCTTCACTTCTAGTGTTCTCTCTTCCTCTTTCCTTGTTCACTGTTGATTCTTCTTCTGTATCCTGCACCTGTCTCAAACTTTTAGAGAATAGCCTTTTTATTTAGGAGAAGTAGATTCTAGAGAGCCTATTTGGCACTCCCCAAATCACCAACTATTTCTCTACTTTCATTCATTCAATAAATTTTTAGAGTATCTACTATGTCCAAGGGCTTCCTAGGTGGTACAGTGGTAAAGAATTTGTCTGCCAATGCAGGAGGCACAAAAGACGTGGGTTCCATCGCTGGGTTGGGAGTATCTCCTGAAGTAGGGAATGGCAACCTGCTCCAGTATTCTTGCCAGAAAATTCCGTGGACGGAGGGTCCCAGCAGGTTACAGTCCATGGGGTTGGGGAAAGTCAGACACGACTGAGCATAGCACAATGTACCAAGAACTGTGTGAAATGCTAAGAATACAGTGATAAAAATAGACATGCTCTCTGTCCTCCCATAGCTTTCCATTTAGTAAAGTAGAGATATATTGGATAAATAACCCCACAAATAATAAGTGGTGAGTTGACTGGTGATAGTGGTAGATATGATAAGCATATATTTTCATTTTGAAAGAACAGAATAGAGGAACATGGGAATAGACTTGAGAAGACAGTCTAAAATCTCCTACAATAAATAGTTCAAGTAAGAAATATCAGTGCTTTGTATCTTAGATTAGGAAAACGGTGGTAGAGAGAGAGAAATACATATGCCAAAGATAAGGATCACACTGAACAGCATCTGAAGGTAAATTGTATGGAGGTTCTAAGGAAGAAACAAGTGGAAAGATAGTTCTTAGCCTTCTAGCTTTTGCCAAAATTCTGGTATTGTAAACTAAGACAGATATATTCCCCGTGTAATTGATGATACAAGGTTAAAGTTGACTTTGTGATTGTCTGGATCCAGGAAAACAGATATTTTCAGCATTCTCACTCTCTGCCTCACTCTCCTTTGCTCCGTGATGTAGTGAATGATGCATTCTTACACAGAACAGATAAGCATTCTTTATTCATCTGATGACCTCACCTCAGACAAATAAATGGTTTATAATCCTACTTCAGTATTCTTGCTTGGAGAATCCCATGGACAGAGGAGCCTGGTGGGCTACTGTCCATGGGGTCACAAAGAGTTTGACATGACTGAAGCGACTTAACACTGCACATAAGCAGACGCAATTCCAGCTCTTAGGAGACCTTTACCTTTCCAGTCCTGGTCCATCCACTGATATCTGTGATTCTGGTATTTTCTCCATTTCTTATTATTAAACTCTTATTAAAAGCTTTCCCCTAAAGGGAGCCATGCTTATTTTAAACAATTAAAAACTTAAAGATGTATAAAATGTATCAAATATTTATTCTCTCAATAGAAAGGATAGACATGGTAAAGTGAAGTGTACAGTTTTCCTAATAGTAAATAAGGAATTATATTTTTGAGGTGGCTATAAAGTTACCATGATATATCTAGATATATAGATGTGTGTGTGTGTGTGTGTGTGTGTGTGTGTGTGTGTGTTGCATGCTCAGTCATGTCTGCCTTTTTACAACACTATGGATTGTAGCCTGCTAGGTTACTCTGTCCATAGAGTTTTCCAGGCAGGAATACTAGAGTAGGTTACTATTTCCTATTCCAGGGGACAGGGTTCAAGACCACCTCTCCTGCACTGGTAGGCAGATTTTATACCACTAATATGTATGTATGTATGTATGTATGTATGTATGTGTGTGTGTATGTGTGTGTGTGTATGTATACCAAGATAATCAATTCATAAAGTTTTTTAATGAACAGTAGAAATTGAGTTTATTTTACTTAGTGCCCATATTATTCTAGGCAATGTGCTAGGTCTTTCTGTGCATGGAATCACATCCACTCCTCAATCAGCTTTGAGGGGGAAGATAAACATCTACATTACAGACAAAGGAACTATGGCTACAGTGACTTACTCTACACTGAACACCCAGGATTAATGTCATTCTGACACATTATAGGCTCAGTAAATATTTTGGACAGGTTAATAAAGATATGAATGAATGAGTGAATGAATGAGTAATTTGATGAATTAAGCCTTCATGCAAAATGGATTTTTGTGCTATTCAGATTAAGAAGGTCTGGAGCAGAGTGATTTATGAATATGACTCAGTAAAGCAGTTCTTGATTTTTTGTAGCTTAAGAACTTACATTTTAGGTCATTTTACTTGCCTGTAAAACCAATCACAGTTCCTTATTCTGATTTTTGTTGTCTTTGCACCACAAATATTTTAGGTTTCATATGCCTGATTTCTTCAGTTCAGTTCAGTACAGTTCAGTTGTTCAGTTGTGTCTGACTCTGCAACCCCATGAACCGCAGCATGCCATGCTTCCTTGTCCATCACCAACTGCGGGACTTTACCCAAACTCATGTCCATTGAGTCGGTGATGCCATCCAACCATCTCATCCTCCGTCGTCCCCTTCTCCTCCTGCCCTCAATCTTTCCCAGCATCGGGCTTTTCAAATGAGTCAGCTCTTTGCATCAGGTGGCCAAAGTATTGGAGTTTCACCTTCAGCATCAGTCCTTCCAATGAATACCCAGGGCTGATCTCCTTTAGGATGGACTGGTTGGATCTCCTTGCAGCCCAAGGGACTCTCAAGAGTCTTCTCCAACCCCACAGGTCAAAAGCATCAATTCTTTGGCGCTCAGCTTTCTTTATAGTCCAACTCTCACATCCATACATGACCACTGGAAAACCATAGCCTTTACTAGATGGACCTTTGTTGACAAAGTAATGTCTCTGCTTTTCAATATGCTGTCTAGGTTGGTCATAACTTTCCTTCCAAGGAGTAAGCACCTTTTAATGGCTGTAGTCACCATCTGCAGTGATTTTTGAGCCCCCCAAAATAAAGTCAGCCACTGTTTCCCCTGTTTCTCCATCTATTTGCCATAAAGTGATGGGACCAGATGCCATGATTTCTTCAATATGTCTCAAATCCATTCTAAACATGTTTGTCTAAAAGTACATACTACTCACACATACATATTATTCCTAATTCCCTGTGCCCTGGGCAGGAACCTACCTCCTTTTCAAATATTCCATTTTTGGAACTCACTAATCATTTTGTAAGAATAAGCATTTCCACATGTCACTGTAGGTGTTTGAAAGATGAAAAATGTCAAAATGTCTGACTGCGACTTCCTTTTGCACATTTGCTATCCTGTATAAGCAAGGTATGTACCCAGGAAAGAGGGAAGGGAATAAAAAGTATACCACCTCAGCTTGGCCTCCAGAAGGATTAAGGACATTATTATCTCCTGTCTCCATGCCCACCACCTAATGATAGAAAGTTCTGGATTACAAATGCTTCCTGAATATCCCCCACGTTATTTGAGAATAGGTACAAATCACTGATTGGGCTTCCCTAGTGGCTCAGACAGTAAAGAATCTGCCTGTAATGCAGGGGATCTGGGTTTGATCCCTGGGTCAGGAAGATCCCCTGGATAAGGGAATAGCAACCCACTTCAGTTTTCTTGCCTGGAGAATCCCATGGACCAAGCAGCCTGGTGGGCTATAGTCTGTAGGATAAAAAAGAGTCAGACACAGCTGAGCAACTGCTCTTTCACTTTCACACAATCAGTGAAACCTGCCTTGCTGTTTGCCATGTTCTGACTCAAGGTCTAACTCATGCAATCCACACTGCAACTCTATGGTGTATGGATTATTAATTCCTGTTTTACAAAGGGGAGAACCCAGTGTGAGTAATGTGGCAGGGCCACACAGCACACAAAGGGTAGCATCAGGATCTAAATCCTGGGCATCTGATTCATGAACCTCTGCTCCCAACCTCGGGTACTAATGTCTTTCAAAAAAGAATTTGAAAGAAGTAATCCCTGGCTTTACTGACCATAGAAATGAATACCTATCTTACTGATGTATCTGTCTTTGAAGACAGTGCTATTTGTGAAAGTAATGAAAGCTCTTCTATATAAATACTACTACTGAAAAGGCCGTGTTCCTGAAAATGAATGGTAAAAGTGATTTTAATGATGTTTATTTTTATGTCCTATTTATTTTTCCTGAATCCAAATTCATTATAAAGAGGAACCCTAACAGTTCTTTGTTAAATCGCCAGACGTGACTAAAATATAATGCAGTATTACAGTCATTAATGCTAATTTTCAAGGACTGTTTTTATTCTAAAAATCTATTTTTTCATCATTCCAATTTTTACATCATCCCTCCCCTAAAGGAAGCAGTGTGTGATACCAGGCATTCAGAAACTGTCCCTGATAGATGGCGATTATCCAGGAGACGCTGGAGAGGGGTGAAACACCCCCCGCCACAGAGGTGCCCCCAGAGTTAATTCACCCTTCTTTCACATGGTGGAGAGCACTAAATATGCATAACACCATCCTGCCTGTAAGTGGTTCTCTCCTCGCCTGCCATTCCACAGCCCTACCCTCTACAAAGGGTAGATCATTAAGCCATCCAACGGTGGGGAGTATTTTCGTATAGCTGTTGCCCTTTGTAACAGCCTGGCAGCGAGTGACCATAATAAATTATGCACTGTTCCGTGAGGCTGTGACACAGTGCACTGGCGGAACAGCGGGGGTGTTAGAAAATCCATTATTTGAAATTTTTGTTTCTTTTTCTTACTAGATTCCGTGCTGCTCTGTTCCTGTCATCTTGTTCCTTTTTCCCTATCTATTGTTTTGAGGGTTTTGTGTCTGACAGTGCTTTTCTGCTGCTGGTTTTGTCCCTTTGTTATCTTGTTTCTGCCTTAGCGGGCTCCCCACCCCCTTCTCTTGGTCTTGTGTGTTGTGAGCCTCGCTCTTTTCTGTCACCCAGTCGTTCGCTTTACTTTTCTTTCTCTTTCTGCTTATCGTCTCATAAAATGCAAAAACAAATTCTCTTTTTTGTTGGCATTCTTTTGCGTGGTGTTATGTGGTTGTCATTTTCCCTTCAGGATAGGTGTACTTTACTGTATGTAATATTCATTTTCGTTCCAAGAATCCCACACATATGGCCAGAGGAGTGCCAAGGTTGGTGACAAAAAAAAAGCAATTGAAGCAACCAGTAGAATAGTGCTTTGAGAACAGTGAAGACCTATTTCTTCCCTGTAGATCAAGTCACAAAGAATCTGTATGTTTTTGTTCCTAATTTCAGATTATTCAGTGTTTTCATCTTTCTCCAAGAATAGGTCTATTATTCCAAAGTGGCAGTCATTTTGACACTATTCCTGGCAAATCTACTGATTTGCTTTTCCTTCATCCTTTTTCCATTGATGAACACAGCCTGAAATGATTGTTTGGTAGTTGAAACACCCATTTGCTTAATTAGTTCATTAGTTATTAACTGAGCAACTATTACAAGGCAGGAGTGAGGATGGTGTTGAAGATACTGGACACTATCAGCTTTCTTCTGCATTTTTGTGTTCTTTAATTTAGTTATGTCCCGTGTTCCCAATTTCTTTCCTCTTTCTGTGGTCACATACTGCTATTTGTCATTCCACCTTCTCCATTTTCTCTTCCTTGATCATTTTGGATCTAGCACTCCTGTTTTTTATTCAGACTTATTTACAAAGAACTTCTGATTTTCTTCCTAAATTGAATTAGGAGGCTCAAATTTCCTTGGCAGTGAGCACTCAAGAATATACCAGATTCTCCAATCTCATTTTTGAGTTGCATTTAAAGATAAATATAAACAATACTCTCACCTCTGCTGTGATCATGATTTTCTTAATATTTACTGTAGCTGAGTTTAATGTACTAATATGTATATTTATTAAATATTAATGAATTAAATCAAAATCTACAAAACTTTTCCTTTTGTAGTATTTACTTCTTGTTTCTTTTAAATGTTTTCCCTTTTTTACTTCTTTATTTTTTTGTAAATGGTATTCTAATTTGGTTTCTCCTAAATCACCTTTGATTTTATGTTTCTGTCCCTATTGTGTGTTTATATTTCCATTGTCTATTTATTTCATTGTATTCCAGGGTCATTGCTATTTTGAATTGTACTTGTTATTTAAAATAAGAATTGTAACAGTAGCTCAGAAATAAGTATATTGCTTTTTGCCACTTAAATGATTTTTTTCTATCTCTATATTCATTTCCCGTATATTTTTAATCTCCCTACTCTTCCTCATGTCTCCAAATTTATATTTCTTTTATTCTATTTTACTTTTCTTTTCATGCCACTCTGAATTCTGTCCCTTAACTTTTTTCCTGTATAATTTGTTTCAAGAAACACTGGTCCTATTAATATCATTTTACACATGCCATTGGAACAACTCTTATTTCTACTAATTGGGTTTTCAGTGTAAACTCTCAAACTTGTAATATAGTGTAGCACATAGTCCACGGGATCTGAAAAAGTAGGACACAATTTAGCGACTAAACAACAATGTAGCCACAAGAATAAGTCAGTTGTCCTGTCAGCTTCCCGATGCATTACAATGTTCATGTTATTTTCTCACGTATTTCACCCTTGTATTTTTAATATTGTCCTTCTAAGTTGGGAGAAGAGGAGGGAGGAACATATATAAATAAAGAGCTGTGAAGATGTTGTGAAAGTGAAAATGAGATAATAGACTGAAAGTAAATAAGGAAATGTGGTAACTAGGACACTTGCATCCTTAACAGATGCCGCAGGAAAATATTTTTGGTGACAAAATAGAAGAGGAGAAGTTCAGGAAACCTCCCACAGATTTGTTCCTAAAAAGCAGGGCTTTTATAACTGATTCATCAAACAAAACTGACTTTTTTTATTAGGTGAACCCATTTCACCCTCTAGAGTTTTAGTCGTCTCGTTGCTAAATGGTTCTGCCTTGGCTGGGCATTGCTTCTGTTTTGTGTGTCAATAGCACGATGCCCTGATTTGTAAAAATTGACAGTATCAATCTGTTTCGAATCTCCTATTGCATTTTTACCAACCAGATTCCACTCATGATATAAATAGTTGACTAAATGCTAACATTTTTTAAATCAGCATATAAAACAATGACAAAAAATTGTCATATATTTTCTCCTTATTTTGTGACTTATAACATCACTAATAATTGAAGCTTAGTTCTTCCTGAGCCTTTATTGACTGGTGCCAGTCTTATTACAAAGCTTGTAGTCTTAAAACAAATCATCAAAAATAAGCTATTATTTTATCAGTTAGTTTATTTTGCTAACTCCTGAACCCAAACTTTCAGATCACCTTTGAATTTGTCAGGTGGAATAGTTGCCTACAAAAATCATCTACTTATATGTAGATGAGTAAAAATAAAATTGGCTTGGGCAACCCACATTCTGGTATAAGTTGTGAACATAAAAATAGAGAAAGTTGGTAAATATAGAGGGCTATAGTATTATTTTAAAAATAACTTTATAAATATTATACAGGGGTACATTTCGTATTAGTAAGCTTTTAGGTAACATATTTTGGGCTAAATCTTATATTTGAATATTTAATTTCTTCCTTCTCACCACCAGTGCCCCAGTCAGTATTATAACAAAGTTTAATTTCCTTAGTTAAAAAGGAAGTTGTAATTTCCTTATGACTTCCTTTCTTTTTCAGTCACCCTTTCCTGTCATTCTTACCTTCCTCTCCAGCTCTCAAGGGGGGCAGTCCCAGGTCTGAGATTACTTTTATGTCACAAGAATTAAAAAAAAAAAAAAGTCTCATGATTTGTTGTTGAGTTGCTAAATTATGTCTGACTCTTCCTGACCGCGTAGACTGCAGAATGCCAGGCCTCCTTGTTCCTCACCATCTCGCAGAGTGTGCCCAAGTTCATTTAATTTCTTTTTATTTCTTTAATTATATTTTTCTTCTTTTTTTGAGTCCTTAGCATTTTTCTTGTGTGAATGTGTCTCATGGTTTCTTATTCTTGTGGAATCATCACTTTTTTTTTTTTGGCTGCACCACATAGCATGTAAAATCTTAGTTCCCTCACCAGGGACTGAACCTATGCCCCCTGTATTGGAAGTACAGTTAGAACCACTGCACTGTGAGGGAAACCCAAATCATCACTGATTTTTTTTAAGAATTTATAGTTTGCTATACATTGGCAGTAACAAATAGATCTTGTTTTTTATGAGATTTCATTATATACCAAGACATGTATTAACATTTTGCATAGATTATGTTATTTAATTTTCAAACAACCCTCTGAGCTAGCATTACCATGTTCCTGATTTTTTCAGATAAAGAAACAGAAGCATAGAAAGGTTAAACAATTTGTGCAAAATCCAGCAGCTAAAAACTAGCCAAGCTAGGCCTCAGAGTCAGAGTGTCTGTCTGCAGGCCTGCCCATTTCACCACTACTCCATAGCTCCTGCTTTTAAATCATGCCCGATTGTATTACTTTATTTTTAATCCTGATGTAAAAATAAGTGATTTCCTCACTGTATCCTTCTTCATCATTAAATCTGATGAGAGCAGCGTGTGTGTGTGCTAAGTCGCTTCAGTAGTGTCTGACTCTTTTTGACTCTATGGACTGTTGCCTGCCAGGCTCCTCTGTCCATGGGATTCTCCAGAAAAGAATACTGGAGTGGGTTGCCATGCCCTCCTCCAGGGGATCTTCCCAGCCCAGGGATCAAAACTATATCTCCTGCAGCTCCTGCATTGAAGGTGGATTCTTTACTGCTTAGCCATGGGGGAAGACCCTGATGAGCGCCGAGTTGTATCTGTATAGGTGGTATGAATCCTGTGGTGCTGACATCTTGATCCATACACTCCTTGACGTATTCTCCTGGCTGCCTTAGGCCCATCAACCAGATGAGATTAGTTTATGCATGAAAGTGACTCTTGTCCTACCTCCATTAACTAGAGGAAATACTACTTTACTTTAGTAAAGAGTAGATCTATATCACATTCCTTTTTATATCCTCCACCTTGTCTTGTACCTTAATAGCTTCCAGATAAAGGGTCACAATTATAGACCCTACTGTCCAGGACTCATCGTATAACTGATCCATCTTTTCACAATACAGGGGAAAAGAAGGCATCATCCTTCCTTCAGTATAGGCCAGGTAGAGACATTTCAGAGTCTTTCCCAAGTGGTCTATTTGCTAGAACGTCATTCCGTTTTACACGTTTTTATTTTCTTCATTTATTGGAATTGGGCACAAAAGAGGAAACGGGATAACTCGGCTAAGCAGTTAACTTTAGAGAATCCAAGAACCTCATACACTTGAAAAGGCATTGTAGATTTTTAATAAATACTCCCAAAGAGCTTATGTTTTTATTTCGAGTTACAATTTGACAACATTTAATCCCTTGTTATTGCTTTGTCAGACTTTTAATTGAATTATTCAAAACATGAAACAAAAGGAAAGAATTGCAGATAGCACAGTAATATTAGCAGAATTACCAGAGTGCTGAGAATTATTAAAGAGGACATTATGTTTGTTAATCGGGCATTTAATTTTACTTCTGTTTGTTGATGGGAAACAACCTCTTGGAAAGGATTTTTTCAAAAACCTTAATTGTGACAATGCCATCCTAACATCCATGAATATACTGTGCAACCAAAAGCTGTTTGAAACCTAATTAGTCAAAAAGACTCCTAATTTCCATTTTAACTATAGAATTGCTAACCAACATTACATTCAGATTGGTCTTCAGTGCATAGGAAAAAAGCAGACCTTCCAAAAGTGGCTTTTAAAAAATGGGAAGTGTTTGGAGAAAAGGTCTTAAAATATAATAGACCATAGCAAAAAAAGGAACAGCCTCTCAACTCATTTTATGAGACAGGCATAACCTTGATATTAAAAGGCCAGTGTGAGAAATTACAGGCTAATCTTATTCATGAGCACTGATACAAAGCACCAAACAAAATATTAACGTGTTGAATCCTACTAGGCCTAAGAAAGGTGAACATGGAATGACACTTGGGGCTTATCTCAATGAAGCAAGTTTGATTGAACCAGAAATATATAAATTACTGTAAATTATCATATAAACAGTTAAAAGGGAGAAAATTCACATGATTATCTCAATAGCTACAGAAAAAAATATGTGATAAAATTCAAATCTATTTATAATTTTAAAACCATCCTAGAAAACTATGAACAGGAATGAATTTCCTTAAAAGTAATCAAACGTGTGCAAAATGACTGCAATATATATCAGACTTAAAGGTAAGCATTTCTTTCAGGCCACTGTGAAACAAAGATGGTTGCTGGTTAAAATATCTGTTCTACATTGCACTAGAAACAAATGTCAATGCAGTGAGAAAATTCATTTTAAGCAAACTAAAATATCAGTTCAGTTCAGTTGGTCAGTTGTGGCCAACTCTTTGGGACCCCATGGACTACAGCACACAAGGACTCCCTGTCCTTCACCAACCCCCAGAGTTTACCCAAACCCATGTCCACTGAGTCAGTGATGCCATCCAACCATCTCATCCTCTGTCGTCCCCTTCTCCTCCTGCGCTCAATCTTTCCCAGCATCAGGGTCTTTTTAAATGAGTCAGTTCTTCGCATCAGGTGGCCAAAGTATTGGAGTTTCAGCTTCAGCATCAGTCCTTCCAATGAACACCCAGGACTGATCTCCTTTAGGATGGACTGGTTGGATCTCCTTGCAGTCCAAGGGACTCTCAAGAGTCTTCTCCAATACCACAGCTCAAAAGCATCAATTCTTCGGCGCTCAGTTTTCTTTATAGTCCAACTCTCACATCTATACATGACCACTGGAAAAACCATAGTCTTGATCAGATGGACTTTGTTGGCAAAGTAATGTCTCTGCTTTTTAATATGCTGTCTAGGTTGGTCATAACTTTCCTTCCAAGGAGTAAGCATCTTTTAATTTCATGGCTGCAGTCAACATCTGCAATGATTTTGGAGCCCTAAAAAATAAAGTCTGCCACTATTTCCACTGTTTCCCCATCTATATGCCATGAAGTGATGGAGCCAGTTGCCATGATCTTTGTTTCCTGAATGTTAAGTATTAAGCCAGCTTTTTCACTCTCCTCTTTCACTTTCATCAAGAGACTCTTTAGTTCTTCTTCACTTTATGCCATAAGGGTGGTGTCATCTGCATATCTGAGGTTATTGATATTTCTCCTGGCAATCTTGATTCCAGCTTGTTCTTCATGCAGCCCAGCATTTGTCAGGATGTACTCTGCATATAAGTGAAATAAGCAGGGTGACACTATACAGCCTTGACATACTCCTTTCCTGATTTGGAACCAGTCTGTTGTTCCGTGTCCAGTTCTAACTGTTGCTTCCTGACCTGCATACAGATGTCTCAAGAAGAAAGTCAGGTGGTCTGGTATTCCCATCTCTTCCAGAATTTTCAACAGTTTATTGTGATCCACACTGTCAAAGGCTTTGCCATAGTCAATAAAGCAGAAATAGATGTTTTTCTAGAACTCTCTTGCTTTTTTGATGATCCAGCAGATGTTGGAAATTTGATCTCTGGTTCCTCTGCCTTTTCTAAAACCAGCTTGAAAATCTGGAAGTTCATGGTTCATGTATTGCCGGAGCCTGGCTTGGAGAATTTTGAGCATTACTTTACTAGCGTGTGAGATGAGTGCAATTGTGTGGTGGTTTGAGCATTTTTTGGCATTGCCTTTCTTAGGGATTGGAATGAAAACTGAATTTTTGAGTCCTATGGCCACAGCTGAGTTTTCCAAATTTGCTGGCATATTGAGTGCAGCACTTTCACAGCATCATCTTTTAGGATTTGAAATAGCTCAACTGGAATTCCATTACCTCCTCTGCTTTGTTGGTAGTGAAACTGCCTAAGGCCCACTTGACTTCGGACCCCAGGATGTCTGGCTCTAGATGAGTGATCACACCATTGTGATTATCTGGGTTGTGAAGATCTTTTTTGTACAGTTCTTCTGTATATTCTTGCCACCTCTTGATATCTTCTGCTTCTGTCAGGTCCATACCATTTCTGTCCTTTACTGAGCCCATCTTTTCATGAAATGTTCCCTTGGTATCTCTAATTTTCTTGAAGACATATCTAGTCTTTCCCCTTCTATTATTTTCCTATATTTCTTTGGACTGATCACTGAGGAAGACTTTCTTATTTCTCCTTACTATTCTTTGGAACTCTCCATTCAAACAGTAATATCTTTCATTTTCTCCTTTACTTTTCGCTTCTCTTCCTTTCACAGCTATTTGTAAGGCCTCTTCTGACAGTCATTTTGCTTTTTTGCATTTCTTTTTCTTGGGAATGGTCTTGCTCCCTGTCTCCTGTGCAATGCCATGAACCTCTGTCCATAGTTCACCAGGCACTCTGTCTATCAGATCTAGTCCCTTAAATCTGTCACTTCCACTGTATAATCATAAGGGATTTGATTTAGGTCATACCTGAATGGTCTAGTGCTTTTCCAAACTTTCTTCAATTTAAGCCTGAATTTGGCAATGAGGCATTCATGATCTGAGCCATAGTAACCGCCCGGTCTTGTTTTTGCTGACTGTATAGAGCTTCTCCATCTTTGACTGCAAAGAACATAATCAATCTGATTTTGGTGTTGGCCATCTAGTGATGTCCATGTATAGAGTCTTTTCTTGTGTTGTGGGAAGAGGGTGTTTGCTATGACCAGTGTGTTCCTTGGAAAAACTCTATTAGCCTTTGCCCTGCTTCATTCTGTACTCCAAGGCAAACTTGCCTGTTATTCAAGGTATTTCTTGACTTCCTACTTTTGCATTCCAGTTCCCTATAAAGAAAAGGGCATCTTTTTTGGGTGTTAGTTCTACTTACAGAATTTTTAGGTCTTCATAGAACCTTCAACTTCAGCTTCTTCAGTGTTACTGGTCAGGGCATAGACTTGGATTACTATGATATTGAATGGTTTACCTTGGAAACAAACAGAAATCATTCTGTCATTTTTGAGATCGCATCCAAGTACTGCATTTTGGACTCTTTTGTTGGCTGTGATGGCTACTCCATTTCTTCTAAGGGATTCCTGCCCGCAGTAGTAGATATAATGGTCATCTGAGTTAAATTCACCCATTCCAGTCCCTTTTAGTTCGCTGATTCCTAGAATGTCAACGTTCACTCTTGCCATATCCTGTTTGACCACTTCCAATTTGCTTTGATTCATGGACCTAATATTCCAGTTCCCATGCAATATTGCTCTTTACAGCATCAGACTTTGCTTCTGTCATCAGTCACATCCACAACTGGGTGATGTTTTTGCTTTGACTCCATCCCTTCATTTTTTCTGGAGTTATTTCTCCATAGATCTCCAGTGGCATGTTGGGCAACTACCCACCTAGGGAGTTCATCTTTCAGTATCCTATCTTTTTGCCTTTTCATACTGTTCTTGGGGTTCTCAAGGCAAGAAGTGGTTTGCCATTCCCTTCTCCAGTGAACCACATTTTGTCAGAACTCTGCACCAGGACCTGTCCTTATTGGGTGACCCCACAGGGCATGACTTAGTTTTATTGAGTTAGACAATGCCATGGTCCATGTGATCAGATTAGCTAGTTTCTGTGATTGTGGTTTCAGTTTGTCTGCCCTCTAATGCCCTTTCTCAGTGACTACTCCCTTAGTGGGGTTTCTCGTACCTTGGATGTGGGGTATCTCTTCATGGCTGCTCCAGCAAAGCACAGCCACTGCTCCTGACCTTGGACCTAGGGTATCTCCTTTAGGCCGCTGCTCTAGACCTTGGATGTGGGGTATCTCTTCTTGGCCTACCAGCACCGCGCAGCCACCACTGGCTGCTCCAGTGCCGCACAACTGGATTGATTAGTTTTCTGTGATTGTGGTTTTCAATTTGTCTGCCCTCTGATGGCGAAGGATAAGAGTCTTATGGAAGCTTCCTGACCCATTGAAGCTTTGTGACCCATGGACTGCAGCATGCCAGGCTTCTCTGTCCATCCCCAAATCCTGGAGCTTGCTCAAACTCAGGTCCATTGAGTTAGTCATGCCATCAAACTACCTCATCCTCTGTTGTCCCCTTCTCCTCCTGCCTTTAGCCTTTCCCAGAATCAGGGTCTTTTCCAATGAGTTGATCATTGAGTCAGGTAGCCAAAGTTTTTTAGCTTTAGCTTCAGCATCAGTCTGTTCAATAAATATTCAGGACTGATTTCCTTTAGGATGGACTGGTTGGATCTCCTTGCAATCCAAGGGAATCTCAAGAGTCTTCTCCAACACCACAGTTCAAAGGCATCAATTCTTGTTCAGCGATCAGCTTTCTTTAGTCCAACTCTTACACCCATACATGACTACTGGAAAAAAACCATAGCTTTCTGACTAGATGGACCTTTGTTGGCAAAGTAATATCTCTGCTTTTTAATATGCTGTCTGAGTTTCTTATAGCTTTTCTTTCAAGAAGCAAGCATCTTTTATTTCATGGCTGCTGTCATCATCTGCAGTGATTTTGGAGCCCAAGAAAATAGTCTCTCAATGTTTCCATTTTCTCCCCATCTATTTGCTGTGAAGTGATGGGACCAGATATCATTATCTTCTGTTTTTGAATGTTGAGTTTTAAGCCAACCTTTTCACTCTCCTCTTTTACTTTCATCAAGAGGCTGTTTAGCTTCTCTTCATTTTCTCCCATAAGAGTGGTGTCATCCACATATCTGAGGTTATTGATATTTTGCTGGCAACGCTGGTTCCATCTTGTTCTTCATCCATCTCAGAATGTGGCATGATGTACTCTGCATATAAGTTAAATAAGCAGGGTGACAATATACAGCCTTGACGTACTCCTTTCCCAATTTGGAACCAGTCCGTTGTTCCATGTCTGGTTCCAACTGTTAGATTTCTCAGGAGGCAGGTCAGGTGGTCTGGTATTCACATTAGATTTCTTAGGAGGCAGGTAAGGTAGTCTAGTATTCCCATCTGTTTAAGAATTTTTAAGAATTTTAAGAAACTAAAATGTAAAAATGTTTAAATATAAGCATTTAAAAACTTATTAATATATATTCTAATAAATAAAACTCTAAATTAATCCACTGTAAATTATTAGAAATAAAAGGATTTTACCAAGTTTCTAGGGAAAAAATTCTATATAGAAATATCAATTTGCCTTTATACACTAGCTACATGTTATGAATGTATTTTTTTAAACTATACACTATTAGAGTATTAAAATTATAAATAAATAGATTTAATCTAACAAAAGATATATACAATCATTGTGTAGAAAATTTAAAACTTTTGATTGAAGACATTTTAAAAAGATGTAAAAAAATGAAAATTATCAGTTTCTTCTCTGTGGCTTCCCTGCAAACCCGCTTGGAGTGCAGAAGACCCAAGTTTGATCCTTGAGTGAGGAAGATCCCCTAGAAAAGGAAATGGCTACCCACTCCACTATTCTTGCCTGGAGAATTGCATGGACAAAGGAGCCTGGCTACAGTCCATGGGGTTGCAAATAGTTGGACATGACTGAGCAACTAACACTTTGACTTTCATATAAGTATTTTCACTTTTTTTCCAGATTGGTTTCAATGTTTATTGAACATCCAGTCAAAATCTCAGCAAAATTATTTTATTCATATTGACTGAGTCTAAAGTTTATATGGATAACAAAAAATAAATAAACAAACCCACAAAAATAGCCAAGACTTTTAATAATAATAGTGAAGATTCATATAACATTTATTCACTTTTAAACATTGTTCTAAGCACTTAATATATATTGAGTGGGCCTTAACCACTATCAACAATTGTTATAAAGCTATAGCTCCTAAGATAGTGATTTTGGTACTGGCTTAGATAGTTGAACAAAGTTACAGAATAGGAAATTCATGGAAAAAAAAACAAACCCAAATTATGTGCAAACAAATATGAAAATATTGAGTGAATAACTAAATAGTACTGAGACAATTCTTAGTTGTTGTTCAGTTGCTCAGTCGTGTCCAACTCTTTTCACTCCCATCGACTGCAGCAGGCCAAGATTCCCTGTTCCTCACCATCTCTTGGAGCTTGCTTAAACTCATGTCCATTGAGTCAGTGATGCCAATCAACCATCTCATCATAAATATTCTTTTGTATTTATTCTATTTAAGTAATGAAAAAAGTATCTGTTTAAAATCCCTGCAATGTGTTGGGGGGAAATGGTCTTGAGAAAAATAATTCAGAAAACACCAACCCAAGTGCAAATAATTTCATTGGTGCTTTTGTACTTCCGTTAGGCAGACTGAACAGATACTAAGATCCTCTGACTAGATTGCTGCATTCATTTCCTCTTCTATTAAATGGGTTAATAATAGTACTCATTCTATGGAATTTCAGTGAAGATTATAATACATGTAAATATTTAGAAGAACAGAGCCTGTTTGCATACGTAATTGCAGTTAAGGTTCCTGTCAATTTTCTTCCTGCAGTTTTCCACTTATCAACAAAAAGCCATGTCCTTGTATCTCCATAGTCATCATGATCCAGTATAAGATATGAAATCTATGAGAGGAAGCTGACTGAGCAGCTCTGCTTTGATTCACCATTTATTTTGAGTTATGGATGAGTAGTAAAAGTATAGAATAATGCCAAGGCTATGGTGCTGAGTGAATTGGAGAGGTGATAAAACAGAACAAATACAATTAGTTTATCTCATCATTGATGCTACTAACAAGACATATGCCAAAAAAAATTTTATCTCTGTGTGGGTAGAAATATGGACAGTTTTAATCTTGTTTTGCCTATATGAGTTTTCTAAAGTGAACATGCATTATCCATATAAGCCAGAGAAAAAAAAAGACGTAGAAGAAAAGATTTCTAGCCAATTAATAAAAAAAAGACAAACGACCCTATAAAGAATGGGTTGTGAATTCAAAGAAGCAGAATTGCAAATGGCCAGTAAACATGAAAAGATATTCAACTCCAACTCGCTGGTCAGCATGGAAATGCAAATTAAGCCAACACAGATATCAAATTTTTCATCGGTTAAATTGGCAACGAGCCTAGCCTTCTGTGCTATTGAGAGCGTGGGGGAAGCGGGCACGTTCCTGTTTTGTTAGTGAGGAAGTAAATCGTACCACTCTTTGAGAAAGTACTTTGCTGAATCTAACTAAATTTCAGGGCATGAACTTTTAGGCCCAGTAATCCAATTGTAGGAAGCTATCCTATAAAAATCTTAGAACGTACATAAACATGTTTAATATAGTTCAGTGCCACACTATTTGTAAAAAGACAAAAACCAGAAGCAATTTAAAAGTTCATGTTTAAGGGAATGGCAGATCCATACAACAGGATACTCTGCCATTATCAAAAACAATGAGGTAGGTCTGTATGTCTTAATCAGAGGGAAGAAGTGAATATTTCATGTATATCAATGTATGTGGTGTGTGTGTATATATATGTATGTACGTGGTATGTGTGTGTGTATATATATATATATTTCCATATATGTAAACACATATATATGTATTTATATGGTTTCCCAGGTGGTGCTAGTGGTAAAGAACCTGTCTGCCAATGCAGAAGACATGAGAGATGCAGGTTCTTCTATCCCTGGGTTGGGACGATTCCCTGGAGGAGGGTACAGCAACCCACTCCAATATTCTTGTCTGGAGAATTGCATGGACAGAGGAGCCTGGTGGGCTGCAATCCATAGGGTCACAAAGAGTAGGACACAACTGAGCACACACAGGAAAGAAAGAAAGAAGAAAGTGAGGTCGCTCAGTCGTCCCGACTCTTTGCGACCCTATGGACAGTAGCCTGCACCAAGCTCCTCCATCCATGGATTTTTTTAGGCAAGAGTCCTGGAGTGGGTTGCCATTTTTTTCTGCAGGGAATCTTCCTGACCCAGGGATCGAACCCAGGTCTCCTGCATTATAGACAGACGCTTTACCGTCTGAGCCACCAGGGAAGTCCGAGCACACACATACCACACAGTATATACACAGATGCATGCATGGTAGGTAAATCGCTTCAGTCACGTCGGACTCTTTGCGACCCTGAGGACTGTAGCCGCCAGGCTCCCATGTCCACGGGGATTTTCTAGGCAAGAATAATGGAGTGAGCTCCATGCCCTTCTCCAGGGGATCTTCTCCACCCCAGAATGGAAGCCGGATCTCTTATGTCTCCTGCACTGGCAGGCGGGTTCCTTACCGCTAGCACCACCCATGCATGCGGTGCATGCTAAGTTGCTTCAGCTATGTCTGACTCTTTGCAACCCCATGGACTGTAGCCCACCAGGCTCCTCTGTCCTTGCGATTCTCCAGGCAAGAATACTGAAGTGGGCAGCCATTCCCTTCTCCAGGGGATCTTCCTGAACCAGGGATCGAACCTGGGGCTCCTTCATTGCAGGCAGATTCTTTCCGTTCTGAGCCACCAGGGAAGCCCATATCCGCCTATATAAATATCGGATAAAAAGTGAAAAGAATACACACTAATGCTCATAGTGGTTAGAAACTGTGGGATTAGGAAGGAGGAAACTTCTTTTATACAATTATATAGGAACAATTGTTAATTCTTGTGTGTTTCAAAATATGTCAGATTTTAAAAGGATATTATTATGTTTGAGTGCACAAGATGTGACCCTGTAGTTAAAATGATTCCACTACCACTATTGTTATTAAGCTACGAAATATTTTACATGGCATTAAATCAAGCCCAATTTTGGGCTGCCTGTTCAAAGAATGCACCAGGTTTATTTGGAAATATATTGCTTCACTTTCAAAATTCCTTAGAGTTTGGGACTGATAATCGCAGGTTAACTTTTGGCAAGAGTTTCATTATTTTCAATAATGATCTACAATAAATTATGCTAAACTCATTACTTGATCTAGAATTCTTGCCTATGAAATAGTCCAAAAATGACTAGTTTCCATCTAATGAGAATTATAATTTGATAATGCTCTATAACTATTTAATGATAATGTATCAGTCAAAAATAATTAAAATTATTGGAGTAATTTTAAAAACTAAGATACTGTTTAAAGAAAAATTCACAGTGGAAAGAGCACATAAAGCTTTATTTACCATTTATAAATAGGCAAACAGGTAGTAAGTTATGATACAAATATGAACAAGTTGAAACTGTAAAGACTTATAGACGTTTTAAATTTGCCATTGCTTTTGTGAAGATTTATAATATCTTACCAGCTATTTTTTGCCTATTTATTATAGAAAAGGGACTTTATTCTTTCATACCTGCCCATAAGAGAATGCCATTTGTAGCTTCAGCACTCATATATTAAAGAAGTTGTATGCTTTCCTTTAAAATTTCTCATGGAAGAAATAAACCTAATCAAACCTTTCTCCCCTCTAGCTGGTAACCTCTGCATGAACTAAAGGGTTGAAATATTGTTTAATCATGCTACATACCACTTTTTACAGTTATGAGAAACATTATTTTGCTGCAATAGAAGCTGCAAAACAAAATGTTTTTACTCTGTGCGAAGAGAAATATATTTGTAAATTATTTATTATTTTAAATGGCTTGATTTCTTGTGAAACTACATTTTCTTTCTCTGGATTTCAAATATTACTTTGGGGAGAAAAACACATTTTAAAATCGTGTTAATATATATGTAATCTGTGGAACACAGACCCTAATACTGACTTGTGACTCAGAGAGGAACAACGTGCTAATTTCAGTTGGCAATCTTTACTTGATTCCTTCAGTCCAAACTCAACTATTATTAACCTTTGTTTGTGACAATTGAAGAGAATAATGGTTGAATTTGGGGCCTTTAATGTCACATTGAAATCAATAGCTGTAAATGGTAGTTGCCACAGTTCTAACTGATCTGTCACATTCAAACAAAAGAAGGTCTTTCTCGGTTCATAGAAGATAACTGAGACAATTAAACACACACACACACATCTCAGAAGACCTTTATAACGTTAAAGACATGCACTGATTTTCAATATTTTTATAAGTGGGTTTTTTTTTTAAATGTTGTTTGGTGTTATCTTTGTTTTTTTTTTTAATGTGTGTGTGTTGGTGGGGGAGTTGTTGGGGGGGAGTTCTACTTCTTTGTTTTAGCAGTGTTTTAAAAATACCTGAAACTGTTTACAGGAAGTTGCTGACTTAATCCAGACCTCAAACTGGTCTCTGTCATAAAAGTAAATTGAATTGTCCTTCTTCAAGTGGTGATGATGGTGAGTGGTAGGGGTGCTGATGATAAGCCCCTTCATGAGCTGGCAAGGACAGAAATTGCAAAGGCTGCTAAATAAAAACAACTCAGACCCCTCAGAGCCAGGGCTCTGCCTCCTCCTGACAACCCCCTTATCATGACTTCAGCTCCCAACACAAATCCATCTTTTAGACTCTGCACATTCATCAGTGTTAAACTTTCTGTGCTCGATTTTGACCTTGTATTTACCTTTCTTACTTTTCTGGACATTTTGTGGATGAAAATTAAGGGATTTCAGTTCATGGTCCCATACATGACAGTGATTTGCATTTTTGCCAAGTCTGAACCTAATACTGGTTATAATCAGCTGGACGTTGATGAATTCTATTAAGAACATAAGTCCACTTCTGCTTAGCATTGTTAACTTGTATGAAGTAATAAGAATGTTTCAGTGCTTTATCAGAAAGAAAAAGCTTTGGTAATTTTTTTCTCTCCATAGAGTAATAACAGGTCTCCAAGTTTTATTAAGGCATAATATGAAAAATTCTTATTCACTGAAATGCCATTCTAACTGTCCTTTGAAAAATTAAATTAGTTGTTCTTGGAAGTAGAAACTAAAAAGATTCACTAGTACAAGAATATAAGAGATTAAAAAGGGAAGTAGAAAAGATCATGTTTTTAACTTGCCTTAAGCAAAAGTACAATTCTTTTCTAGCTTGTAATTTTATAAGATGATTTTTCAGACTTAACATTTCCTAAAATTATTAGTTTAAGGACTCCATGACTTTTTTTTAAAAAGTTATACTTCTCAGAAATAAATTCATTTACTCAAGTGGAACATAATCAGTCTTTAATAGGCCTTTTCCACTTTTTATTTCTTCCTACTAGAGCATGAGATTCCAAACTTTGTCTAATCAACTACCTGGAACAAAATCAGTAGTTGCTGTTGACTAGCTCTATGGAAAATAAACCCCTGATTTGTAGTATTTGTGCTTTCTGTCATATAAATGCTTCCACTATGGCCAATTTCAAGTAACAGCTGATGTCACTGAATATAGAGAGTTGGCTCCAGCCCACAGAGTAGTTAGGCTTCATCTATGAAAGACTTAGTTCTGCAGCTGCTATTAGCGCTGACAACAGGAAAAGACAGGCCAATTGTTATCAAGGTGAGAAACACGGAGTGATAAAACTGCTGACCAAGAAACCAGATGTCCTTATGAGATCATCATGCTTATCTGCTTTGAGCTAAAAGAAATGAGAACCCTTAACTTTGTAGGTAAAATGAAAAAGTCTTTAAGGTAAATTTCACCTTTTAAAATGCTAAGCCAGATAACTCAAAATGTTCATTTTTAGTGATGTAGTCTTTGTTGAGTGAAAGAATTTAGAAGCTTGAAAATTCCGTGGGTTCCCAAATATATTCTATACGCAACAAAAAATTTTTTCTTAAATTATTCTATGCTGTGGAAGAAAAGAAAGGTTCATAAGAGAAATCTAAGTTGTCAAGCCTTATGCATAGGGATATAAATCTGAGGATCGTGGTGGTTATGACCCCATGGACTGTAGCCTGCCAGTATCCTCTGTCCATGGGATTCTCCAGGCAAGAATACTGGAGTGGGTTGCCAATTCCTTTTCCAGGGGGGTCTTCCCAAACCAGAAATCGAACCTGGGTCTCCAGCATTGCAGGCAGATTCTTTACCAACTGAGTTACAAGGGAAACCCCTAAATCTGAGGCATTCTGCATTAATTTGGGGTTTTTGCAATTCTACTGATGTGAATGAAAGTGTTTATATAAATTTGGTATACATGCTTGCATTTTATGTGTGGAGAGAAAAAGAGAGAAAGAACTTTGAGTTAGTTGGCCCTTTTTTGGATGAAAATATAAAAGCTTAAGCTAAATGAGGGAAATGTTGGCTATAGCCAAACCACAGGAATGACAATACAGCTAACTTGGGGAAAAGTGGAGACAAGAATTTGATGCCTCAGTACCTTCTCTATCTATTGAATCAGTTTCTCTCTGTAACTCAGCTCTGTTGTTACTCTCCTACAATCACATCAGTAGATTCAGGACTGTGGTAGGTCATTAACTGGTGGTTAATGCCTAAAATTCTTTGGTTTCTAGTCAAAGAACTCAGTAAATAAGATCACTGTTGGGGGGTGGGGTGGGGAAACTGCTGAGATATTGCTCTTGTGGCCAATTGTAAGTCCAGGGTATTCACACTGCTAACAGAGAAAAATACATGGGCTTCATATGTTAAATAATTCCACAATTATCTATCAAGCTTTTTAATTGTATCATTCAAATGATCTGTATCCTTACTTAGTTTTCAGTCAATATCTAAAAGATTTATTCAGATCTCTGATCATTATTGTTTTTTAAGTATTTTCCTATTTGTTTCCTAGAATTGTAGTGAAAGTTACCCAGTCATGTCCAACTTTTTGCGACCCCATAGACTGTAACCTGCCAGGCTCCTCTGTCCATGAATTCTCCAGGCCAGAATACTTGAATGCGTAGCCATTCCCTTCTCCACGGTATCTTCCCAGCCCAGGGATCGAACCCAGGTCTCCTGCATTGCAGGCAGATTCTTTACCATCTGAACCACCAAGGATGCCCAAGAAAAAAGGCTTCCCTGACCTGACTGGGAATTAAACCCAGGCTGCGGTGGTGAGAGTGCAGAATCATAACCTCTAGACCAATAGGGAACATCTAAGAGAAAGTTAGTCACACAGTTGTGTCCGACTCTTTGGGATCCCATGGACTGTAGCTTGCCCTGCTCTTCTGTCCATGGAATTCTCTAGGCAAGAGTATTGAAAGTGGGTTGCATTTCCTTCTCCAGGGAATCTTTCTGACCCAGATCCGGGGACTGAACCTGCATTGCAGGCAGGTTCTTTACCAACTGAGCCTTATGCTAAATAAACCTTATGCCTTAAAGTTATATTAAATGCACTCTCTTTCTTGGTGTATAGTTTATGAATATAGTTTTGGGAATATGTTAGTTATCCCTCTATAATATTACTCCTTATCCTCACTAAAGTTTTTGGTCTAGATTTTCACTCTTAAAATTAAATTACTATTTCTACTTTCTCTCTCTCTCTCTCTTTTTTTTTTTTTTTTCTATTTTAGCTATTTGATTTGATTTTTTAAGCCCAATCTGGATCTTTTTAAAATTTTGATAATGAATTCACCTACTCACATATATAGTGGTAACTGATCTAATTGATATAATATTTCATATTATTTTGTGTTTACTATTTACTTTCTTTGTTGAATTTTCCCCCCCTTGTTTTCCTTTTTATATATTTTTTAGTCCAATATGAACTTCAGTTCACAATGATATGTAAAGCACTATTTCTCAATTAGTGTATCAAGTTCAATAATTATGATTACTCTACTAGAACAACCTACTGGCTTATTTTACTCCTGAGGCTCTCACCCTGTGTTTTTAGAGAATCCTGTATTATAACTTCTATTCTAAATCTTAATCATGGAGTTATCATCATATAATTAAAACAAGTTGCTTAACATTGTTTCATTGTTGTATTCTTCTTTCCTCAGAATGAAACGATTTGCTTCTGGTTGAATTTTTTATGAGGTTGGGAGTACTTCCTCAAGTATTTTCTACAGATAAGATATCAGTACATGGGTGGCATATTTTCTGAGTCCTTGAATGTTGAAAACCATTGTGCTTTTTCCTTAACATTTGAGTATTATATTGGCTGGTTGAAAGATTCTTGGATCACAGTCCTTTTCTTTTAATAGCATAGTCAGATAATCTTTCCTTTGTAAGATAACTATTTTTTGTTCTGGGTAGAAGAAAGAATTTTTTTTTTCATTAGCATCGGAGGTCAGACATTTCCCCTGATTATATCTAGGTGTGTGGCTTTTTGTAAAATTAATCCTGTCTGAGTCTTAGTGAGCCCATTCATTCAAAAGGCACAAGTCTTTCTTTAACCCAAGGAATTTTTATTCTATTATTTCTTTGATTATCACTTCTATTCCATGCTCAATTTTTCCCCATCTGGAACTCTACTTCTTTGCATATTCTATCACCTAGATCTTCCTCTAAGTCTCTTATTTTATTGCTAATTTTCTGCTCCCCCTCCCTTTCATTTGATCATCCAGGCAACTAATTCAGTTCTCAGCAATGGCTACTGTCTCTTTCAATTTCTCTGTTAGTTTTTAGAATTCTGAAAATCATTATTGTCAGTTCAAGCGATTTTTATTTTCTAATTGCAGCTCCTTGAGAGCACTCATTACATGTAAATTAACATCCTTCTCTATCTAATTCATTAGCTCTTCCTTAATAATAGCTACCTGTTCAGCTTGACCTCCTTCCCACAACTTACAGAGTCTACGGAATAGGTATTAATTCTTCTTTGACTTCCCTATGTCCTAGGTTTTGTCACTCAGGAACAGGCCAGGACTTGAGGTTCTCTGGAGCAAGTGGAAGGTTGTGGATGATGCACAGGTTTTGCTTCAGGAGCTAGTGATCACACAAACCCCTGAACCCCTTCTCTGAGAAGGGTATAGGATCAGGTCCTAAAACTTTACAGGTACAAGTGGAAGAAAGTCAGTTCTTCCTAAAAGATGAATGCTTGGAGAAATTTATTCCATCTAATCCCCAGCCTCCAGCCCTTCCAGGTCTGTCTGCTCTAGCAGATCAGGTACCTTCCCAAAGGACAGATGTGCAAGATAGGAGCATCACTGGGATATGTTGGCTGAGCCCTCTCTAGTGGCAACAAAAATCTGCTGTATTAATTTCAGATCTACTGGGACTTCTGCTTCTTTCCCCTTCCCAAGGTTAATGAAGCCTCACACTTGCTGTCTTCTCTGGGGAACTCAGAGCTTCTTTAGGTGTTGAGTTATTCTGGCAACTTTCTATATTCCCAGAATCTGTTTCCACAGTTTTAAATATTGGCATCAAGTGTGAAGGTTTAATGTGTATGATTTTTCACTTTCACCTTTATTTTGTTTGTTTATTTTTTCCTACTAAGCCTAATTTCAGTCAAAATATTTTTGAGATTAAAATGGCAGGGCAAAACAACAAGACCATGATATCTTGTTACTTCATCTACAAAATTCTATAACAGAGTAATTGCCACATTTAATAAACTGACATGGAGGAGCCGCTCATTTAGAAAAGGAAAAGAAGGGAGTCAAGATACAGTTGTCAGTGGAGCTAAGCAGGGATCACCTTCTGCTTGCTGGTTTAGTAACTCTCTTCCTATGAAGTAAACCAAGTTCTTCACTTAGCCAGTCTGGCTGCCATGGATTCAGGTTCTGTTGCTGGGAGATAGCTCTTGCCCAGTATTAACTCAGCCACGCCTGTAATGTGATTAAGTTGTGTTCAGCCATTAAGCTGCCTCTTGCCATTCTGCTAGACTTAGAGATTCCTGGTGATATAGTCCTCCAAAATCCTACTCAGCCCCATACTGATTTCATTTGCAGCACTTTCTTAGCTGGACACCAATTTCCAAAACAATGTACTGAGTCAAAATTCTGCAATTTAGTAGTTTCTGAGCAAAAAACAAAAAGTTGAACCCCTCTGCTAATATGCCTTTTGAAGGTCTTTTGCCTCAGAGCAGTAGGAAATGGTAGGTATCTGTCCTGGGAGACCTAACTAAGTACATTATACCGGAGAGTTTGAGCCCGTGTGTGGTGGTCTGAACAAGGTACAATGAATACTTTTCCTGAGACAGAGACTATAGTGGGAGGTATTCGTAGAGTCCTGAGAAATTCTGCCTTCTCATTGCTCTGACTCTCCTGGGAATATTTCTTTCTAGTTCGCATTGTCCTGTAAGCTGAATATCAGACGAGTCCCTCCTCCTTTACAAGACAAACCTCCCTTCTCAAGTGCTCAATCCTAAACTTGCCTACTTCCTTAATGTCTCACTTTCTTCCCTATACTTATATTTTTAATTTCTCCCTTGCCCTGGTCCTTCCCCATCTCCAACATGCGTGATCAACATCCTGAGATAAACCTGTTTCAATCCTACCACTGTCTCAATACACCTGTCCTTTTTTTTTTCATTTCTTCATTTCCAGTCATCTAGAAAACTGCCTTCACTTCTTCACAGCTTACACTCCCCCAAACTTCTTTTGCCTGACTTTCCTCTCACTCTAGCCAAACTACTATTAGAAATAACACCAATGGCATTTTCACAATCATCTATTTCCTTATCTCCTGCGCAGAATTTGACCTTATTTATAATTGCTTTTTGAGATTTCCTTTCTTTTAAAAATTGTATTTTTATGGCTCATTTCCATGCCCTTAAGCACATGTTTTCCTCCTTTTCAGGTCCATTTTCATCTTGTTCCTAAGCTAGAACTCAGGTTTCCTGGCTTCTGGTTCAGCTGTCTTTCCTTAGCATTTAAATATATTGGCACAGTCCTTCATTCTAAACAGTTATTGAGCACCTACTAGTCAGGCGTTGAATAGTCTACAAGGTATAATTGAGGAGGCTCTTTGTAAAGTCTTCTTGGTCAAATGAATCTTTTCTACTATTGTGCCATGGTGTCTAAACTATCCACTATTACTAAGTCATTCTCTGAGGTGGAGACATTATTTTGTTGTTGTTTTCTGGAGTTACCTTTTAAAATGTGACTATTCTTTGTAAGGTAAAATCATTAAGCTAGTGGTAACTTCATGACAAATTTATGGAACCAGTTACCTTGAAGAAAGAGAATGAGATGTTAGAACATAAGGAAATGGATCAAGAACAGAGCCCTTGGGAGTAAAGTGCGGAGGCGGTCTGAGTGGCCTCATGTCACTAGGAAGAAGACAGAGGAGGAGAAGACTGTAGGAAATGAGAAAGTGCACTGCCTTGTGTCCTTGCCTCAAAAAAGTCTGTGGATTGCTTTTAGGAGAGAAGCAACTGCACTGTTGTACTTTCCAACATGCTGTTTTAAAATGTAAGAAATTTAGAGTTAACTTTGTTTCTATCTGTTGAATTGGCCAAATGGTAGGTAATGCAGAAGACTGTGGGGACCCAGTGGGTCAGAGAGAGAGCTCTGGTGAATGAAGTTAGCTTTCAGGTATTGGTATCTCTACAGTTAATTTCACAAGGTGACATATTCCATTATTTTAGGGAGAAAATATACAGTTATTCCAGGGAGAAACAAGGATACTGTTATATCTGAACAGGTAAGTATCTTTGACCCGCATTTTAAAGAATTGCTAAGAGAAAAGATATGACCTAAAAGTTCCTTCCCAACCATTTCTGAAGATTAGAATCACCGATGAAACTCTTTCCAAAAGATGCATGGGCCTCTCTTCCCTAGATTCTCCCAAACGGCTGAGTCAAAGGCCTCTGTGTGTGTGTGTGTGTGTGTGTGTGTGTGTGTGTGTGTGTGTGTGTCTGTGTCTGTGTCTGTGTCTGTGTCTGTTTAAGTGCACAAGTGATTCTGATGCACAGTGTTGAAAACAACTAAGCTGGAAATTTGATGAGCTGAGTTTGATTAGATAAACTGCAATAAAGGAAAGAAGAAGGGAGGCTCTGCTTCCGCATTAAGAAGCATCTTCTAATTAAATTTAGGAAGCAGCCTCTACAAAGAGCTGACAGCAGAGCTTCCTGTGCATGTTGCAAAGGAAAGCATGATGAAAAACAAAGGAAGTTCCCTCTCTGGAAGCTTATCAGAGAGACAAGCAACCTGTCTTTCTTTTGGAATCTACAGTTTTGATCTGATTTCCCCTCACCCATCCGCAGAACCTCCATGGTACAGCATTTACTCTGCTTTTTCCACTATGAACGTGGCATTCCTGTTCCCTGCAACACCTTTGTTTGTGTTTAGGTCACAGAACAGATTTTCTCCAACGTCGGCCCAGTCAAGCTTGTTCTGCAAGGACAGAGTCAAAATATCTACCAATCACTGTCCCAAAATGACTTTTCCCTTCTCTAAACTCAACAGAATTTCTGTTGCTTATCTTGTCTGTTGAGCTTCTAGTGTGTGCTTGGAACATGTCATGTAGCTGCTAAGTGACAGAGCCAGGAAAACAAAGGCTTAATTCATTCCAATCCCACTTTTTTTTTTTTTTCTTCATTCTATCATCATGCTGCTTCCAGCACCCCAAAGCAGCCTATACTCTGATGATGTGCTTTGCTTCCCTCTTAGAATATAAACTATTTGTGGCCACAGACCATGTATATACTTGTTAGAAATCCCACAAAACCTGCCACAGTTTTCGAAAATGAGTCGAAAAATGACCAAGCAGGAGCAGTCAACAGCAGTTGCACGTATAACTTTAACCATGGGTTATGCTGGCACCTGGACATTTGGAGAAATTGGAGTTCTTAAGGCATCTTAAGTCCTAAGTGTCTATCCATTGTATTGTCAAATTTAAAAATAAATTTCAAGAAAACTCTGTACCTTCAAAAAGAGCTTCATAGTAAACTGAATAAGCCATATTTTAGCAATTATTGAGGAATTAACAAGAAATTATAGAAGAAAAGTAAATCTATAAGTGCTGAGACTTCAGTATTAATGAGGGACAGATCCCAAGATGGCCTCAAATCCCTAAGTATCACTGTGATATATAATCTTCCTCATAAAAAGCAGTAAGCAGTTAAGTGTAACTGAAATATTTCAATGATCCCTATAGACCCTAATGATTCTATAGAAACAGAACTAAAGTCATTTATAATGCTATTAACATAAATTCTGAATTGAGCACTGGCTGAAACATTTTCAAGCATCACTTTTTCTTGTTTCCCATATAGAGCATATGGTGTAATCATTTTTGCCTGAGTCATCACCAAATTTACCCAGAATTTCTATTTCCTAAGATGCATCAGCTTTATCAAACTGTTTCACTTTTTCCTTATTTCCATCATAATAATTAGCTAGTGGGCTTCTTTTGGGGTCACTCTACATGAGTTTTTTGATATATTCAAAAATTACTTGATACTTCTATGTAAAAAAAAAAAAAATGACAAGCTGCACTGCAATGTAGGTGCTAACTATAAAAGCTCTTAAAAATTAGGCTTACTCCTAGCCAAGTGCCTCATTCACACCAACCTCATGACATGATCCAAGTTTCTTTAAAAATTATATATGAATATATATTCTATGGGATCATTCACAAACACTTGAGACTTCAAATATTTAATCTATGAATATCAGAGACTTACTGTATGAAGGAGTAGTTTTAGTTTTTGCTTCTTTTGTGTTTTTTACTGTCTACCAGTAATAATATGGAATTTATGCATTTATTGACTATTCACTTATAATTGATTTCCCCAGAGTTTGTGATTTATATTATTGCTTGTGGTATGCCAGGATCCAATAAATGGTAAATATTTAGTCTCCATCATATGGTACCACAGCACTATTATTTGTTGATGACTATCCTGGATTGCAGTCACGCTAAAGCCTGAAAGACAGGGTACTCAGCTTGGAGCCAATGAAGATGCCTTTAAGACAGAGAACCAAAGAAAATGATCAGGTCTTCAGAGAGAGACTTCTTACTGCAAAGAAACTGCCAAAAATTTGCCTATAGTAGTGCTAGTCCTAGTCCTACTTTCATATCACTGCCACCATTAATATATTTACTAAATATATATATGCATGTGTGCTGAGTCTCTTCAGTCGTGATCAACTGTCTGTGATGCTATGGACTATAGCCCACCAGGCTCTTCTGTCGATGGGATTCTCCAGGAAAGACTACTGGAGTGGGTTACCATGTCCTCCTCCAGGAGATCTTCCCAACCTAGGGATCAAACCTGCATCTCTCTCGTCTCCTGCATTAGTAGGTGGATTGTTTACCACTAGCACCCCCGGGAAGCCCTGTGTGTGTATGTGTGTGTGTTATAAAACAGAAACAGGAAAACTGGCTCAAAGACCCCATATGCAGATAGGATGTGTCATCAATTTAAACAAACAGCTCAGATCTCAGAGTACCACATGGGCTTCCCTGGTGACTCAGAAGGTAGAGAACTTGCCTGCAATGTGGGAGACCTGGATTTGATACCTGGGTTGGGAAGATACCCGGAGGAGAGCTTGGCAACCCACTCCAGTATTCTTGCCTGGAGAATCTCCATGGATAGAGGAGCCTGGTGGACGACAGTCTGTGGGGTCGCAAAGAGTCAGCGACTAAGCACGGTACAGCACAGAGAGAAAGACAGTGCAGCAAGGTAAGAGGGGCCCAGAAACACCAAGAGTGTTCTCAGTGTTCACAATCAGAAAACAATTAGCAGTGATTATCTCAGTAACATTTCAGATGGAATAAGAAGGACTTGGAAATATAGAACCTGAAGTTGGGAGAAATAAGGCATTCTTTCTTCTAATGTAAAGATTCCTAGGTAATAAATAGTATAAGAAAATTCCCTTAGTACTGTGAAGTTCTATTTCTCTGAACGCCTGCTCCAGCATAAGTATTATACAGCTTTAAGTGGAATTTAATCAAAGTTATTTTCTTTTTTAAAATTAATTTATTTTTTATTGAAGGATAATTGCTTTACGCAATTTTGCTGTTTTCTGTCAAACCTCAATAAGAATCTGCCATAGGTATACATATATCCCCTCCCTTTTGAACCTCCCTCCCATCTGCCACCCCATCCCACCCCTCTAGTTTGATTACAGAGACCCTGTTTAAGTTTCCTGAGCCATACAGCAAATTCCCATTGACTATCTATTTTACCTGTGTTAATGTCAGTTTCCATGTTACTCTCCATATAACTCACCCTCCCCTCCCCTCTCCGCATGTCCATAAGTCTCTATGTCTGTTTCTCCATTGTTGCCCTGTAAATAGATTCTCCAGTACCATTTCTCTAGATTCCATATATATGTGTTAGAATACAGTATTTATCTTTCTCTTTCGGACTCACTACACTCTGTATAATAGGTTCTAGGTTCATCCACCTCATTAGAACTGACTAAAATGTGTTCCTTTTTATGGCTGAGTAATATTCCATTGTGTATATGTACCACAACTTCTTTAACCATTCATCTGTTGATGGACATCTAGGTTGCTTCCATGTTCTAGCTATTGTAAATAGTGCTGCAGTGAACAATGGGACACATGTGTCTCTCAATTTTGGTTTCCTCACGGTATATGCCTAGGAGTGGGACTGCTGGGTCATATGGTGGTTTTATTCCTAATGTTTAAAGGAATCTCCATACTGTATTCCATAGTGGCTTTATCAATTTATATCCACCAACAGTGCAAGAGTGTTCCCTTTTCTCCACACCCTTTCCAGCATTTATTGTTTGTAGACTTTTGGATGAGGGCCATTCTGACTGGTTTGAGGTGATATATCTTTGTGGTTTTGATTTGCATTTATTTCTCTAATAATGAGCGATGATGAGCACCTTTTCATGTTTGTTAGCCATCTGTATGTCTTCTTTGGAGAAATGTCTGGTTAGGTCTTTTTCCCACTTTTTGATTGGGTTGTTTGTTTTTCTGGTGTCGAGTTGTATGAGCTGCTTGTATATTTTGGAAATTAGTCCTTTGTTAGTTGTTTCATTTGCTATTATATTCTCCCATTCTGAGGGTTGTCTTTTCATCTTGCTTATAGTTTCCTTTGCTGTGCAGAAGCTTTTACGTTTAATCAGGTCCCACTTGTTTACTTTTGTTTTTATTTCCATTACTCTAGGAGGTGGGTCATAGAGGATCTTGCTTTGATTTATATCATCGAGTTTTCTGCCTATGTTTTCCTCTAAGAGTTTTATAGTTTTTGGTCTTACATTTAGGTCTTTAATCTATTATGAGTTTCTCTTTGTGTATGGTGTTAGGAAGTGTTCTAATTTCATTCTTTTACACGTAGCTGTCTAGTTTTCCCAGCACCATTTATTGAAGAGGGTGTCTTTGCCCCATTGTATGAATATATTTTGCCCCACTGTGTGAATATTCTTGCATCCTTTGTCAAAAATAAAGTACCCATAGGTGCATGGGTTTATTTCTGGGCTTTCTGTCTTGTTCCATTGGTCTATATTTCTGTTTTTGTGCCAGTACCATAATGTCTTGATGACTGTAGCTTTCTGGTATAGCCTGAAGTCAGGAAGCTTGATTCCTCCATCTCCATTCTTCTTTCTCAATATTGCTTTGCCTATTTGGGGTCTTTTATGTTTCCATATGAATTGTGAAATTTTTTATTCCAGTTCTGTGAAAAATGCCATTGGCAATTTGATAGGGATCACATTGAATCTGTAAATTGCATTTGGTAGTATAGTCATTTTCACAATTTTGATTCTTCCTACCCAGGAACATGGAATATCTCTCCATCTGTTTATGTCATCTTTGATTTCTTTCATCAGTCTTATAATTTCCTGTGTACAGTTCTTTTGTTCTCCTTAGGTAAGTTTATTCCTAGATATTTAATTCTTTTTATTTCAATGGTGAATGGGACTGATTCCTTAATTTCTCCTTCTGATTTTTCATTGTTAGTATATAGAAATGCAAGTGATTTCTGTGTATTGATTTTGTATCCTGCAACTTTGCTAAATTCGCTGACTAGCTCTAGTAATTTTCTGATACTATCTTTAGGGTTTTCTATGTACAGTATCATGTCATCTGAAAACAGTGAGAGCTTTACTTCTTTTCCAATCTACATTCATTTTATTTCTTTTTCTTCTCTGATCGTTGTAGCTAGGACTTCCAGAACTATGTTGAATAATAGTGGTGAAAGTGGACACCCTTGTCTTGTTCCTGATCTTAGGGGGGATGCTTTCAGTTTTTCACCATTGAGAATAATGTTTGCTGTAGGCCTTTCATATATGGCCTTTATGTTGTTGAAGTAGGTTCCTTTTATGCCTATTTTTTGAACAGTTTTAATCATAAATATTACTGAATTTTGTCAAAGGCTTCTGCGTCTATTGAGATGATCATATGGTTTTTATCTTTCAGTTTGTTAATATGGTGTATCACATTGATTGATTTCCATATTTTGAAGAATCCTTGCATCCCTGGAATAAACCCAACTTGATCATGGTGTATGAGCTTTTTGATGTGTTGCTGAATTCTGTTTGCTAAAATTGTGTTGCAGATTTTTGCACCTATGTTCATCAGTGTTATTGGCCTGTAGTTTTCTTTTTTTGTATTGTTTGGACTTCTTTGTTTCTAGTTTGTTCCTTCATTTGTGCAGTATTTCTTTGCCTTTTCATTTTTTATTTTAAGTTATTGTGTTTGAGGTCTCTTTTTCCCAGGCTTCAAAGAAAGTTGAATTCTTTCCTTGAAGAAGGTTAAATGCTTTCTTCCTTTTGGTTTCTGATCTCCTAAGGTAGGTCCGGTGGTTTGTGTAAGTTCGTATAGGTGAGATTTGTGCTGCATTTTTGTTTGTTTGTTAGATTGTCTTTCCTCTGATGGGCAAGGTGAGTGAGGTGGTACTCTTGTCTGCTGATGATTGGGTTTGTATTTTTGTTTTGTTTGTTGTTTAGGTGAGGCGTCCTGCACTGGGTGCTGCCAGTGGTTGGGTGATGCCGGGTCTTATGTTCAAGTGAGTTCTCTTATATCCTTTTTGTGAGTTCTCACCATTTGATACTCCCTAGGGTGAGTTCTCTCCTAGTCTAGGGCCTTGGAGTCAGTGCTTCCACTCCAAAGTCTCAGAGTTTGATCTCTGGTCAGGAACGAAGATTCCACAAGTGTTTTGTTATGGCATTACGGGAGAATAAAACAAATATCCAAAATCAAGAAACCAAAGATGAACCCCAGACAAATGGCAGTTACAAAATCAGGCAAGTAATAATTAAAATAATGGAATACACACATATACATATATACCCATGAGCAAAGTGAAAACAGTCCAACAAAAATAAAGTACAGTAGATTGATCTGGCAAACAAAGAAAATCAAAAATTATATTTACCAAGGAAGAACAAAACTAACTGAAGCACAAATTGGAAAACAAAACTAAAGCAAGGTGCCAAAAGTGGAGTAAAGCAGTGAACACAAAACAGACAAATATGTTGAGAGGAAAGGAAAGAAAGAAAAGAAAGAAAGAATAGATATGCAGAGTTAAATAGAGACAGATGAAGAAGATTTATATATGTTAAAGATTAATTGCAAGGCAAATAGAACAGTAGGAAAGGCAAATGAAGGAATAAATATAGAAACAATAAAATAGGTTTTAAAAAATTAAAATTATAAAAAAGAGAAAAGAGAAAAAAACAGAAGAAGAAAGAAAAAAGGGGAAAAAAGGAAAACTCCACAGAACTGCAAAAGCTCAATGTAGAGGCAGAGGTTTATAACAATGATAGAAAGTGTAACTGAATATACATATATACATATATGCCCATAAGCAAAAATAAAATAGTCCAACAAAAATAAGTACAATAGATTGACCCGGTGAACAAAGGAAACCAAAAATTATATCTACCAGAACAAAAATAATTAAAGCACAAACTGGAAAACAAAACTAAAGCAAGCTGCCAAGTGGGGAATAAAGCAATGAAACAAAACTAGCAAATATGTTGAGAGGAAAGGAGAGAAAGGAAAGAAAGATAGAATAGATATTCAGAGTTAAATAGAGGTAGATAAAAAAGATTTATATATGTTAAAGATTAACTGCAGGGAAAAAGAACAGTAGGAAAAGCAAACAAGGGAATAAATGTAGAAAAATAAATAATAGGTTTAAAAAATTATAACTAAGAAAAAAAAAAGGAAAACTCCAAAGAACTGCAAAAGCCCAACATAGAGGCAGAGGTTTCTGACAACAGTCAAAAATATGACTGAGGAAAAAGAAAAAAAAACAACAACAGTTCAAAAGGTTAATTGGATTTCTTAGTGCCAAAAAAATTGACAACTACAATAGAGGAGGGAAGAGAGGGAAAAAAAAGAAAAGAAAAAAAAAGAATCTACAGAACACGTCACAAAATAAGAATAATAAATGTTTTTCTTGAGTCACTGCTGTCAGAGTCCTTTGCCGCCCTGGGAATCACAGTCCACCTTACCTCCCTAGGATGCCCTCCAACACTGTACTGATCTCTGGACCTGCTGTGGGGGCTGCAGCTGCTGCTGTTACTGTCACTTTAGTCGTGTCCAACTCTGTGCGACCCATAGACGGCATCCCACCAGGCTCCCCCGTCCCTGGGATTCTCCAGGCAGAACACTGGAGTGGGTTGCCATTTCCTTCTCCAGTGCATGAAAGTGAAAAGTGAAAGTGAAGCTGCTCAGTTGTGTCCAACTTGCAGCGACCCCAGGGACTGCAGCCTACCAGGCTACTCCATCCATGGGGATTTTCCAGGCAAGAGTACTGGAGTGGGTTGCCATTGCCTTCTCCAGCTGTGGGGGCTACTCTGATTCTAATCTGGTCCTACTCCTGTGTGTTCTTGCCTCCAGCGTCCACAGCTATCACAGCTAGTGTGCTTTCTTTTATGGGAGCTCTCGATGGCCTTTTATATATTCCATAGATACAGAGTCTGTTTAGTTGATCATGTGGATTTAGTCTGCAGCATGTACAGCTGGTGGGAAGGTTTTGGGTCTTCTTCCTTAGCTACACTGCCCCTGGGTTTCAATTGTGGTTTTTGTCCACCTCTGCATGTGGGTAATCCACTGGGGTTTAGCTCCTGAGGCTGCCCTGGAGGGCTTGGGTTTGCCCCTGTGAGGGCCAGGTGTGGAGGTGATACAGCTGCTTGGGTCACAGGGATTCTGGCAGCACCAGGTACTCAAGGGGGATTGGCGGCTAGGGCAGCAGGAAATACAGTGCTCTAGAAGGGGATGGCAACCAGTATTGGCCAATATGCTCCAGTGCTCTTGCCTAGAGAACCCCCTCTCTGACAGAGAAGCCTGGCAGGCCACAGTCTACAGGGTCACAAAGAGTCTGTCAGGACCAAAGTGACACTGTGCCTTTTTATTTTGGGCTGTGGCAGGTCTGCCCTAGTGAGAGTTGAGCATGAAGGTAGTGCAGTTGCTTGGCTTCCAGGGACCCTGGCAGTGCCAAGTGTTCAGGGACACAAACTGACTCTGCGTCAGGAATTATGGCCCTATCAGAGTCTTTTTTAGAGCCTCTTGTAGCTGGCAATCAGAAGGCCTCTTTGGGTAGTATTTCTCGGTAGCTTCGCCCATTCAGGCACTTAGAGGGATCCCTTGCCTGGGGTGCTTCTCTGTAGATCAGCACATCAGGCACCCTGGGTGGGATCCTACTCTGTAGTTCAGTGCGTCAGGCATTTGATGGGCCGGACTCTCTATTGTTCAGCTGCGATGCTAGCTTGCAGAGAGAGAGAGAGGCTATGGTGGTGGCTCCACCCTCTACACGTAACTCTACAGTATTGCTTTGCTTTCCTGTCTGCCTGGCTTTCCCCCACAGGCATTTCTCACCACGATCTCCTCCCTCACATCCTCTTGATCTGTCTCTCAGCAGTAGATTGCAGCCCTTGCTCCACAATCCCTAAACTCCAGCTCCCTGCTGCTGGCGCTTCCAGGAGACCTGTGTTCCTGCCCAGTATATGTATGGCTGCAGCGAGGCCTGTCTGATTCTTATTCCGTTTAGGCTGCCACATATCAGCTGTTTCACTCTCAGCCTTAAACGCTTCTACTCTGACTCAGACAGTTGCCAAGCTGTGAGGATCTGACCCCTGCTTCACTTCCCCTACCTGCCGAGGGCAGGTCCAGTCCTACCAATACTCGTGTTTTTTCCCCTAGCTCCTTTGGCCTACCAAGTTTTGTGTGGTTCTATATATTCTTTCCCAGTGGTCACGTCTTCCTGTCCGCTCTCAGCTGGTGTTCTGCATGCACTTCTGTGTCTGAACGTGTATTCCTGATGTATCCGTGGGGAGAGATATATTCCACATCCACCTACTCCTCCCCCATCTTGTTCTCCTCCCCAAAGTTATTTTCTGAATAAAGGCAGATAGTCAATTAATGCTATACCATTCTGTATCTATGTCTGAAAAAGTAAAATTACCCATTATTCTTACACAGATGGCACTATCACTTAATTTGTAACAAAAATAAAATGTCATGATGCTTTGGAGGAGTTAATTCAGTTTCTTGGGTTTCGTCTTCTTTAGCCTACCTGCCTGCCTACTTTCCTACTTTGCTTCCTTTCTTCCTTCCCTCCTTAAATCTCAATGTGTATGCTTAGTCACTCAATCACATCTGACTCTTTGCTACCCCATAGACTATAGCCCACCAGGCTCCTATGTCCATGGGGATTCTCCAGGCAAGAATACCTAAACATAATCCATTAGAACATGAGTGTGAACATTTGCAGTTTTAGCTACTGATGACTGATCTCATACAAAATATAGCAGTATATAGTTTTCTAAGAAAATTGTGTCATACAGTAAGGTTAGTGTAAGTGAATAACTTGGCTAAAATTAGTCTAACTTTTAGAAGCTTTTTACTAGCTAACATCTGCATCTCAGTTTCCTGTTATCATGTTATACATCAGTTCAGTTCAGTTGCTCAGTTGTGTCCAACCCTGTACAACCCCACGGACTGCAGCACGCCAGGCTTCCTGTCCATCCCCAACTCCTGGAGCTTTCTCAAACTCATGACCATCGAGTCGGTGATGCCATCCAACAATCTCATCCTTTGTCGACCCCTTCTCCTCCTGCCTTCAGTCTTTCCCAGCATCAGGGACTTTTACAATGAGTCAGTTCTTTGCATCAGGTGGTCAAAGTATTGAACGTTCAGCTTCAGCATCAGTCCTTCCAAAGAATATTCAGGACTGATTTTCTTTAGGATTGATTGGCTGGATCTCCTTGCAATCCAAGGGACTCTCAAGAGTCTTTTCCAACACCGCAGTTCAAAAGCATCAATTCTTTGGCACTCAGCTTTTTTTATAGTCCAACTCTCATATCTACATGACTATTGAAAACCCATATCTTTGACTAGACATATCTTAGTCAGCAAAGTAATGTCTCTGCTTTTTAATATGCTGTCTAGATTGGTCATAGCTTTTCTACCAAGGAGCAAGTGTCTTTTAATTTCATGGCTGCGGTCACTATCTGCAGTGATGTCAGAGCCCAAGAAAACAAAAGTCTCTCACTGCTTCCATTGTTTTCCCATATAATTGCCATGAAGTGATGAGACTGGATGCCATCTTCGTTTTTTGAATGTTGAGCTTTAAGCCAACTTTTTCCCTCTCCTCTTTCACTTTCATCAAGAGGCTTTTTAGTTCTTCTTCGCTTTCTACCATAAGGGTGGTGTTATCTGCATGTTTGAGGTTATTGATATTTCTTCTGGCAATATTGATTCCAGCTTCTGCTTCATCCAGCCCAGTGTTTCAAAGCAGATATATTACTTTGCTGAATAAGGTATGTCTAGTCAAAGATATGGGTTTTCCAGTAGTCGTGTACAGATATGAGAGTCAGACTATAAAGAAAGCTGAGTGCCAAAGAGTTGCTGCTTTTGAACTGTGGTGTTGGAGAAGACTCTTGAGAGTCCCTTGGACTGCAAGGAGATCCAGACAATCAATCCAGCCAATCAGAGTACTTATGCACTCTGCATGTAAGTTAAATAAGCAGGTGACAATATATAGCCTTGATGTACTCCTTTCCCAATTTAGAACCAAACCATTGTTCCATGTGCAGTTCTAACTGTTGCTTCTTGACCTAAATACAGGTTTCTCAAGAGGCAGGTCAGATGATCTGGTATTCCCATCTCTTTCAGAATTTTCTACAGTTTATTGTGATCCACACAGTCAAAGACTTTGGCATAGTCAATAAAGCAAAAGTAGATGTTTTTCTGAAACTCTCTTGCTTTTTTGATGATCCAATGGATGTTGGCAATTTGATCTCTAATTCCTCTGTCTTTTCTAAATCCAGCTTAAACATCTGGAACTTCTCAGTTTACATAGTACTGAAGCCTGGCTTGGAGAATTTTGAGCATTACTTTGCTAGTATGTGAGATGAGTGCAATTGTGCGGTAGTTTGAGCATTCTTTTGCATTGCCTTTCTTTGGAATTGGAATGAAAACTGACCTTTTCCAGTCCTGTGGCCACTACTGAGTTTTCCAAATTTGCTGGCATATTGAGGGCAGCATTTTGATAGCATCATCTTTCAGGATTTGAAATAGCTCAACTGGAATGCCATCACCTCCACTAGCTTTGTTCGTAGTGATGCTTTCTAAGGCCCACTTGACTTCACATTCCAGGATGTCTGGCTCTAGATGAGTGATCACACCATCGTGATTATCCGGGTTGTGAAGATCTTTTTGTACAGTTCATCTGTGTATTCTTGCCACCTCTTCTTAGAATCTTCTGCTTCTGTTAGGTCCATACCATTTCTGTCCTTTATCGAGCCCATCTTTGCATTAAATGTTCCCTTGGTATCTCTAATTTTCTTGAAGACATCTCTAGTCTTTCCCAGTCTATTTTTTCCCCCTACTTCTTCGCATTGATCACTGAGGAAGACTTTCTTATCTCTCCTTTCTATTCTTTGGAACTCTGCATTCAAATGGGTATATCTTTCCTTTTCTCCTTTGACTTTCGCTTCTCTTGTTTTCGCAGCTATTTGTAAGGCCTCTTCAGACAACCAATTTGCCTTTTTACATTTCTTTTTCATGGAGATGGTTTGATCACTGCCTTGTGCAATATCGAGAACCTCTTCCATAGTTCTTCAGGCACTGTGTCTATCGGAACTAATCCCTTGAATCTGTCATACATAATACTGCTGCTGCTGCTAAGTCACTTCAGTCGTGTCCAACTCTGTGTGACCCCATAGATGGCAGCCCACCAGGCTCCCCCATCCCTGGGATTCTCCAGGCAAGAACACTAGAGTGGGTTTCCATTCCCTTCTCCAATGCATGAAAGTGAAAAGTGAAAGTGAAGTCACTCAGTTGTGTCCAACCCTCAGCGACCCCATGGACTGCAGCCTACCAGGCTCCTCCAACCATGGGATTTTCCACGCAGGAGTACTGGAGTGGGGTGCCATTGCCTTCTCCATTCATAATACTAGGTCATAGAAGCTTGTAGTTATCAAACTCACAAATATGATATAAGATAATTTGAAAGTGTATTTATGTTTCAAAACTAGAGTAAAATATTTATTTAGTGTCCATTCATGTATACTGACTCAAAGGTATCTCTTACCCTTACCTGTTAGTAACCAGCAGAATGCTTCTCAAGTATCACTTTAATTCAAAATTAAATACTAGAACTAATAAATACTGGACATGTAACAACAGACTGGTTCCAAATAGGGAAAGGAGTACGTCAGGGCTGTATATTGTCACCCTGCTTATTTAACTTATATGCAGAGTACATCATGAGAAACGCTGGGGTGGAGAAAGCACAAGCTTGAATCAAGATTGCTGGAAGAAATATCAATAACCTCAGATATGCAGATGATACCACCCTTATGGCAGAAAGTGAAGAAGAACTAAAGAGCATCTTGATGAAAGTGAAAGAGGAGAGTGAAACAGTTGGCTTAAAGCTCAACATTCAGAAAACTAAAATCATGGCATCTGGTCCCATCACTTCATGGCAAATAGATGAGGAAACAGTGGAAACAGTGTCAGACTTTATTTTGGGGGGCTTCAAAATCACTGCAGATAGTGACTGCAGCCATGAAATTAAAAGACTCTTACTCCTTGGAAAGAGAGTTATTACCAACCTAGACAGCATATTAAAAAGCAGAGACATTACTTTGTTAGCAAAGGTCCATCTAGTGAGAGCTATAGTTTTTCCAGTGGTCTTGTATGGATGTGAGAGTTGGACTATAAAGAAAGATGAGCTCCGAAGAATTGATGATTTTGAACAGTGGTGTTGGAGGAGACTCTTGAGAGTCCCTTGGACTGCAAGGAGATCCAACTAGTCCATCCTAAAGGAAATCAGTCCTGGGTGTTCATTAGAATGGGAGGTGGGAGGGGGGTTCATGTTTGGGAACACATGTAAGAATTAAAGATTTTAAAATTAAAAAAATTAAAAACTAAAAAAAATAATAATAAATAAATTTTAAAAATAAAATATACAGAACTAATTCTGCTTTAAAGCCAAAAAAAAAAAAAAAAAAAGAATGACTGATGTTGAAGCTGAAACTCCAATACTTTGGTCACCTGATGCGAAGAGCTGACTCATTTGAGAAGACCCTGATGCTGGAAACGATTGAGGGCAGGAGGAAAAGGGGACGACAGAGGATGAGATGGTTGGATGGTGTCACCGACTCAATGGACATGAGTTTGGGTGGACTCCGGCAGTTGGTGATGGACAGGGAGGCCTGGCTGCAATTCATGGGGTTGCAAAGAGTCGAACACGACTGAGTGACTGGACTGTACTGGAAATAAAGTTTAAAATGTACATTTTCCCTGGTTACAAGGCAAAGAGAAATTTACTGGATTTTAAATTTGCTTATAATATAAACAGCTCTTATAACTCCAATATGGATAGTCAAAGTTAATGTCTTAACCATAAAACTGAATGTATGCAGTATCCAGTTTGGTAGCAATTCTGTATCCTAAAACATATATTTTTTAATGCTTATTCATATTTATGCAATTTTAGCAAAATTCAGATTTATAACTATTCTTCTTCTTTTCCCTTATTCTCTAATAGCTGTTTTAGGCTATTAATTTCATCCTGCCATAGTGCTCTGAAGTCTCAGAAGTAACATTTAAAAGTTGTCTGTTACTCAACTTGGGAAACATTTTCTTTAATTTATCACACTTAAATAAATTGTTAGCTTTAATTAAATGTTAAATAAAACAAAGGCATAAATTAAAAAGCATCTTGGGTATGAAGAACTGATATAATAAAATTAACCTAAGCATTTATAAATTATACCTCTTTTCTATAAAGATTGATTCCAACATAATCAGAATAAAATTTTGGCAAATTTTAAAGAAATTTAATTGTGAGAGAGTAAATATATGACTCTCAGATAATTAGCAAAAGATTACATAAAGATGCTCTTTGAAAGCATGCTATATTTAATGTAGTTTGACTTTTTTGTGACTATTTTTTTAATTGAAGGTTAATTGCTTTACAGAATTTTGTGGTTTTCTGTCATACATCACCAGAATCAGCCATAGGTACACCCATATCCCCACCTTTCCAAGCCTCCCTCCCATCTCTCTCCCCATCCCACCCTTGTTGATTGTCACAGAGCCCCTGTTTGAGTTCCCTGAGTCATATAGCAAATTCCCATTTTCACATATGGTATTTTTAATTTCCATGTTACTCTCTCCATACATCTCACCCTCTCCCTTCTCCCCTTAGACATGGAGAACTGACCTTTTTTTTGCTTAGTAGTATGTAGTCTTTCTCTTTTCTAACTAATATCTCTTTGGAAATGTACAACCCCAAATCACTGCAGACGGTGATGCAGCCATGAAATTAAAAGATGTTTACCCCTTGGAAGGGAAGTTACGACCAACCTAGATAGCGTATTAAAAAGCAGAGACATTACTTTGCCAACAAAGGTCCATCTAGTCAAGGCTATGGTTTTTCCAGTGGTCATGTATGGATGTGAGAGTTGGACTGTGAAGAAAGCTGAGTGCTGGAGAATTGATGCTTTTGAACTGTGGTGTTGGAGAAGCCTCCTGAAAGTCCCTTGGACTGCAAGGAGATCCAGCCAGTCCATTCTGAAGGAGATCAGCCCTGGGTGTTCACTGGAAGGACTGATGCTAAAGGTGAAACTCTAATACTTTGGCCATCTCATGCGAAGAGTTGACTCATTGAAAAGGACTCTGATGCTGGGAAGGATTGGGGGCAGGAGGAGAAGGGGATGACAGAGGATGAGATGGCTGGATGGCATCACCGACTTGATGGATGTGAGTTTGAGTGAACTCCGGGAGTTGGTGATGGACAGGGAGGCCTGGCTTGCTGCAATTCATGGGGTCACAAAGAGTCAGACACGGCTGAGTGACTGAACTGAACTGATTGATATTTTAAATGATTTTCATTGTATTATCTAGTTACATAATATTAATTCATTCATCTATGTAATATATTTATATTGAGCCATCCAAATACAAATATATATAAGATCCTAAGGAAAAATAAATGACAAAATTAATTCTCTCAATGGTTAACACTAATGTGTGTGATATGAATGGGGAAGTATATTGTGGATGGATAAAACATATTAATAAATTCTGATCTGGTAGTTTAACATAAATGGACTAACATGACTGTTCTAAAATTATATAGTGATTGATTTTGACTACATATTATGGTTTATATGTATAGTATAGGTTATTGTCTGTTTCCTGATTATTTAGAAATGACTGTGGCTGCCATGTCATTTTATCTCTTAATAGTGACCTCTGTGGTATGTAGGTTCAGGAAAATCCCATTATGAATAACATTGGCTTAAATTAAACATTCTAGAGGAACCAAGTTGTACATCTGCTAACTGAGGGGAGATCCATCTGTGAGTGAAACATGGAAGCCCTGTATTCTGGAGGGGAGTGGGGGTGCTAAAGGCTGATTGCTTGGTTATAGTTAGCTTCCCTGGTGGCTCAGAGGTTAAAGCGTCTGCCCGAGATGTGGGAGACCTGGGTTCGATCCCTGGGTCAGGAAGATCCCCTGGAGAAGGAAATGGCAACCTACTCCAGTACTGTTGCCTGGAGAATCCCATGGACAGAGGAGCTTGGTGGGCTACAGTCCACAGGGTTGCAAAGAGTCAGACACAAGTTGGCCTCTCATTTATTTTGCATCAAATGAAAAATCCAATTTTATTGTTGGTTTTCTCGGGCTATGTGTATCTATAAATATAACTACTTAACCCATTGTAATCTGCTTCCATCTCTATAATGTCTAGCTATATGTGCCATAAATCACGAATGACTCTAAGGGATATAATCTATTGCCTGCATTTCAGTCCTCATCCTACCTGATTTCTCTGGTGTATTTTATATCAAGAACCACATCTACATTTTCTTTATTGGAGTTGCTCTTCTTCCTTGAATTTTTCCTCGTTGTTCTCTTCTCTCTCTGAAATAACAAAGGTTTCACAAGACTTCAACCGCCAACTACATGCTGCTGCTGCTAAGTCGCTTCAGTCATGTCTGACTCTCTGCAACCACATAGATGGCAGCCCATCAGGCTCCACCATCCCTGGGATTCTCCAGGCAAGAACACTGGAGTGGGTTGCCATTTCCTTCTCCAATGCATGACAGTGAAAAGTGAAAGTGAAGTCACGCAGTTGTGTCCGACTCTTAGTGACCCCGTGGACTGCAGCCTACCAGGCTCCTCCGTCCATGGGATTTTCCAGGCAAGAGTACTGGAGTGAGGTGCCATTGCCTTCTCCGAACTACATACTAACAACTCCTAAATCTATGCTCCAGTGATCCTGTGATCCAGATTCCTGTTGACTCTCAACTGGACTCTTTGAGCTAGCTGTCCTGTAGGGACCTTAGGCTCAATGTTATCTAAACCTCATTCATCATTTTACCCCTAAACCTGTTTCTCTAGTTTTTCCTCACTTGGTTGATGAAATTGCTATCCGCCTACAATGACAAACCACAGAATTGTTGTTGATGTTCATTCAACAGTTTGTTCTCACCTTAAAATTTTCAATATTCTTCCGTAATATGATATTACAGCCCACTTTGCTGTTCTTGATTTTCACTAGCGCTCCTGTACCGTAGGATCTCCCTGCTTGCACTGTGTCTTATCCTACCCAACCCATAGACATATATGGAATTATATTTCTAAAACATGGATTTAATCATATGGCTTTTCATATTTTCTGATTGCTTAAAGGATAAGGCACAGACTCTTTAGGAAGCTGACTCTAAACTCTCGTTGAACAGTTTAAACATATCTCCTCTCTGTTCCCTTCAAAAGCAATAATTTTGGATGATTTTTTTTCTCTATTTCCCATCACACCATGCATTCCTATGCTTTAGAGGCTTCCTAGGTATTCGTTATCCATGTGTTTCTCCAGAGGCCCTACTCTAGTTGTTGCCACATTGTGAATCCTTCAAGACTGCAGTCTTTCCCTTCAACCCCAAAGGCATACACTTTAGAAGTAAACAAAAGTAATCACTCTGCCACTAATGTCCCACCTTTTTTGTACACACTTCAAAAGGGAAGAAAATTGTTTGGAGTTCTTTTTATGTCTGTTTCTTATTCCAAAATGAGACCATTCATAAAGTCTTCATGGTTAGCTGCAGGGTGATTGCAAATGTTCAGAAAGGTTTAGATTCTGTAGTTTTTGAATTCCCACAGACACTTTATTGAGCAGGGACAGGACAACGTAAGAATAAGACTATTGCATTTGTGATTCCAACTGCCCCATGTTAAAAGCTAGGAATATTAGCAGGAATATTAGGAAATGCATGAGTAAAGTCTTTTTGTAATGCTGGATTCTGTCTTTGCCCAATATTCTAGAAAGCTAATTATTTGCTGCAGCATGTGAATGTTAATTGTATGATCCAGTAAGGTTTACCACACTTATTTTTAAGTGAAAAAATGCAAAGTAGAAACTATCTAAATTTAGCAGTCCTTTGGGTACTTTACATTTGTTGAATATTACAAAAGTAAATACTTATCTCTTTTAATACTAATATGATTTTGTGCATCAAGCAGCTTGAAGATTTTTCCCTCATGCAAACTTCATCAGCTGTTTTATCAACAGTGTAGGCTACAGGCACATTAGTAAAGTTGAGCTGGGATAAATGAAAGATCCTTGTCGAATTGGTAATCATGCAGGTATTCAGAGTGAAAGAGAGATCCTATTTTAATTTAATTTCAGTGCTTCAAGATATTTTTTCTTATGGGCTGTATTACCAGTCTCTGTTTACATATCCATCTTTTAAGAAATCATAGCTACTCTTAATACATTTCAAATCAAGCTTCCCTATACGTAGGTGATATGTATTACTTCTTTCTGCAAGGGCCTCTTTAATAATATGATATCTTGCTTATCATGACATATTCAAATGCTAAATGATTTATAGACAAATAATGACATATAGTAATCCCAAAGGACATTTATATATTCTCTTGACTTTGACCAATTTTTAGTGCCCTAAGTGATTCTGATTGTACTTGAGGATAAATTAATACCTTATTTTTAAAAATAATTTCACATTTCATGGAAAGTTTCAGGTTAATTATTGGGGATTAAATAAAAATATTATTTATTTATACTATATAATCCATGCGGCTAAGGACCTGCCCCACCCAAAGCTCCTTTCTGAAGGAAAATTATCAAAGACAATATCTTGCTGTCAGAAAAGTATGTGTGCTAGATATCTTGACCATAATTCATTGGAATAGATTTTGTATCCTGAGCAAAAAATGACCACATACAGACTAAAGAAGGAGATCAGCAGGCTATCAGGGAGTCTGGTGTCATAACTCGGGCAGTAAGGTACTCTACATCTGGTGCTGACTAGCTATCATTTAGCACTCTTAATTGTAAGAAACAGAAACTGATTCTGGTCTCAGAAGTGAAAAGGAAATTTATTGGAAGTATACAAGATTTCTAAGAGAACCAGAGAAGGCAAGAACATCAGGCTTAGAAGAGGGGCAGAAACCAAATGGATCTGGAAAATAGGCAGCAAGGATTTTCCCCACAATGCAGCCTCTACCAGGGCTGATATGTGCCACCAGTGCCTTTGTTGGGTACTGTCAGGAGATGTTGCACCACACACTACACAAAGAAACTTCAGCCGCTTTTCTGATTATGAGATGGGAAATTTTGGCTGGAACAGAATAGCAGTTGGCCATGCCTAAAACTGTATTATTGTTTCTTTGTTGACAGAAAATAGGGACAGAAAAATTCTCTCTTCAGTGTGTTCCATATTGGTGATACTTTCTGTGTCCCACCAAAACTTCATGCAATGAAGATTTAACAGAATAAATGAGAAGGGTGCAAAGTAGGAGGGATGGCCAAAAAAAAAAAAAAAAAGAATTATTCTGCTTGTATCTGTGAATCTTCTGTATGGGCTTGGTTTTGAAATATATAGATTCTGTGGCAGATCATGGAAAAATTGAATTGGAGAACCAAAAGGCAATATAGAAAAAAATAGAAAGGGAGTAGAAGTAGAAATGAAAAGATAGATACTGAAAAATAAGAGCAATTCATTAATATCACGGAATTTCTAATCCTAAAAACCATAGACACCAACTCTTAAAGGAAGACAAGAGAGTAAGAGCTGCTCTTTCCCACTAATTTCACCAACGAGTCACCAGAGCTGCTGTTTGTCCTACAGACACGAAAGACATCCCAGACCCCAGAGGCCTGGCTCTTCCTTTGTCAAAAATATTTCACTTACCTTCTTACTTCCCCATATATACTTGTAAGAAGCCTCCATAATGGGGTGGGAGGGGGTAGGCTCACTATGGTTCCTTTCCTTTACACTTGAAAGACTTTAAAATTGAGAATCTTCTTTTTACACACATAAGTTCATACATACACGCACGTGTGCACACACACACACACAGCCCTTGTGATGTATATTCTTATAAACCATGAGTATAAATAGATACATTTATAAAAATTAAATTGCATTCAGATTGCTCAAAATTTGGGAGAAAAATCTAAAATCCATGAATTTTCTATCAAGAGTTTGTGAAAAATCACACTTCCTGCAGGTCACGTTCTATATCTTCCCCATCCCATATTTTTACACAAAAACTTTTCAATAAAGTCACCCTTCTTTTAGTTATCTCAAAATCTTTTTCAGCTCCTAGAGTGAAATCAGTCTACTAAACTGGCAAGACAAACAAAGACCTAGCTAGATACCTCTTTCTAGCTCTCATAGCAGCAGTAGGAAGAAATCCCTTAAGGAACTGTACCAACTTGTTATGGATGCATTCCCTTAGCTGAAACCATTCATTGCCAAGGGATTGCAGTTTTCTCTGCTATGTTATTTAAAATTCCCTCAGCAATAATTCCTTCTTGCTTGGATTTCATAAAGTTCCCAGAACAGAAGCACGACTTCCCTAGACTCCCTTCAGCCTAAATGTATCAGCATTATGGGTGCTCCAGGGCAGAAGGCGGTTTTACACAAGTCTCCTCCGTGTCTGTTAATCATTCACACCAATATGGGGTTATAAAGATACTGAGGTTTTGTGCTTCTGGTTGTTTTTAACTCCAGCATTCAGAAACATGGACTAAGTGAATAGACCAACAGATGTGTAAAATATCAATTGTTACACTGTTTACACTAATGTTTTGCATTAAGAAAACAAATGTCAAGCTGCCTGAAGTCTGCAAAGAATACAAACTCCTTGTTATACACTTAAATACTCACTTGCCCTTATCTAAAATGAATCCATACACAGTAGTGCAAGTGACTGCTGGCATTTCATTACCCACTGAAGCCTTTTGAGTGTGTTCTGAACAGTGATTGGGAAGCCTGCTGAGTTTCAGTTTGGCTCAGCTGGCCCACAGTTTTGAACCCCTACTGGTGATATCAGCAAAATATGTGCATAGCCTATTTTTCCATAGAGTAAGGTTTTTCAGGTTACTCTGAGTAACCTCATTAACAAACTATGGACAACACTCTTTTTGTGTGATGGACAATACTAACCTTTGAATTCACAAATAATAACACCCTGCATATAAGGAAAGATCAAGGTCTTTGCAGGGCCTCAGCATAAATAATGCTGAAAAGAATAAGCCATTTTCAAAAATGTTTTAATGTAGAGGATTTTGAAGCATCTCTATTTCTCTGAACTATGGCCAGAATATGGTTCTCAAAGGGCATTTGTTTGCCTATGAAGATAGACATGGAGCCTGTGTCATTCTTGATTTGGGTGGGGAGAGGGATGATAAACACTAAAACAAAGGAAGTAGTGATGGAAATACCCAGCATAGGCCAAGGAAAATCATTGTGAAGCAGAAGGGAATGACTGGCTGTAACTGACCAACAGGTCACGGATCAAGTCTGGGTGCAAACAGGGCAACTGCAGGTCAATTCAGGCAAGGCTCAAGGAGATCTTATCCAGAAAGGAGTGGGCAAAGGATAAAGTCCAGAAATGCAAGAGTTCAGGCAAGCAGAATGGATATGAAAGCAAAAGCAGACTTTAGGATAGAATGTTAGAGACCCAATGCACCTGTAGGAAGTTTACAAAGGTCTCTTTATGATATTATTAATTGCCATTACTTTCTTTTATCAACAAGAGACATGGCAGTGAGGTAAGGGCTAGCATATACTCTGATTCCCCTGGCTGCAGTCCCCTGATGGGTAGACTTGGCCTTTCAGACACAAAAGTACCATCTACTTATCCATAGACTTCCGCACAGTCATTTCCAGTGTCCCACATCACAGCAATGACTCTTTCAGCAGGTTCTAAATCAAAGATGAAGTAGCTATCTACACTCTCCAGTGATGCCTCTGAACTGTCTGAATGGAGGACACCCAACCATTGTCTGCTACTATTCCCTTAAAACAGTCTTTTTCAGGAGAAAATTAGTCCTGGTTCTTGGTATTGGGCCTTTTCTTACTCAGGAGTATATACATTGTCCATTGTTGAGTGAAGTGGCTTGATTTTTTCCAGGAGCTTCCAGGAAAGCTGAGGTTAAAAGATTTGTTGGGATTCCATTTAGTTTGCCTGAGTTTCTCTCAGTTAGATACACTGGGGTCATTTGGGTGAGTTTCTTTTTCTTAACTTTCTTAGAATTTACCCTAATCCTATCACAGAAAGAATTCAAATCCAAGTAAGGAATTGAAGCCTCTAGGAATCAGGCAGATAGGTGGAGTTGGAAGTGCAAAAGAGTTCTTGAGGAGTAACAACTATGGAAAAAATAGGGAGGACTCAGGATTGAAGAAGAGGGCCAGTCAGACCCTGAAACAGATATGAGAAGAATCTTCACCAGCCCAACAGAGAACTCTAGGGCAGAGATGGCTGACTAGAGGAATCCTGCATTGGATCGAATGGCTGCGTCCTTATACCATGGTTTTGCTGTCCAGTGCCTGAGGCCTCCCCAAGAGGACCCTGACCTCAGTTTATAAGCTGAAGGTAACTTGAAAAGGTGAGCAGTCAGCTCACCACACTGTTGCAAGTGAACACAAGTCTTTTCCTGAAGGAGGGTCTTGGTGGTGCCTGACTCAGTTTATCAGAGTTGCCAGCTTCCATGTGTCTTCACAAGAACATTTCAGAACCCAGTTAAGTCACCTTGTGTATCTACTCATCTGTTCTTGTGAAAGATTAGACAGTTTTTCAACAGTTCAAAAAGTTGATCCGCTTACAGAATCTGAGTTAAGCTTGTATTTTTCTGTTTGTTTTGGTATAATTTGGGGTTCCTGGAATAGAGGGTCAAGGTATTTGTATAATAAGATAGCAATAGTGCTACAAGGAAGTTTCACAAGACATTCATTGGCTAGCATAGCACATGGAACTGTGAGAAGGAGATGTCCATTTTGATCAGATACTTCTTCAGCTTTATTGCCATGGTCAGTAGAAGCAGCGGATTTATAGTTGGGATTAAGATAGGATCAAGATAAATCAAAGAAGTCTGAATCTGCTTCCGTAGGAACAAATTACGGAGGAGAAAATTTGAACAGTTTTCAAAGCTGACCTCTACCGTTAACAATTGCCATTTGAAACAATGAAGTGAGCTGGTAGACCAGAGGGTCCTCAGATGAGATAAAAATAATGACTCAAATAACACTTATTTCTTAAGAATCACGTATAAATAGTCCATGGCAATTTTCATCCATCTGTTAAAAGTTTAAGCTTCTGAAACTAAGTGTGTGGGAATGGGGAAAAAATGACACTAGAAACATCAGAGGAATCATATATGCTAGAGAAATGCTGTATGAATGGAAGAAAAAATAGCATTAAGCCCTAGTCACAGGGAATGGTATTTAAAGTAGTACAAGTTCCCTTTAACTGACAAAACTGTGGGTAGACTTCTTCACCAAACCCCAGTGACCAATAACTGGGTCTTGAGGCAAGGTTAGGGGTATAAACTCTGGAAAACCTTCAATATCCTAAAGATTCAGGCAGAAAGGGCCATGGGCAGCATGGAACCTCAGGGAGATTTTGGTGTGTTGCCGGGCCCAGGAGGGCACAATGTCTTGAAAGTAGTTCACTATCTGGTAGAGGACAACAAAAGACTGCTTCCAAATCCCACTGGCTTGTGGAACCAGAGCTATGGATATCTCCAGCTTATTTTGGCTCCTTTGAAGGGAAGGGGCAATTGTTTTCTTTCTCACTGTGGAAAACTGGTCCACATTTAGGAGCTCTTCATTCTTTTGTTCAAAACAGTATTCATTATCTTTAGTATATCAGACTTTATATAAAGTGATCAGGATAAAGGAGTATGATATATAGGACAAGAGATAAAGGACATTCTGGGCAGAAGAAGAGAAAGGCCCAAAGCTAGACTCAGAATGGAGAAGGCTGTGCGTGCCTGGGGAGGAGAGAACACGCAAACAGTTAGTTCTGCGCTTTCTTCAACTTAAGGCACAGGGGACATGAAGGAAGAAAAGTATACCTATAAAATATTTTATACATATATACATGACATGTATATACACTTATAACATTGTATGTTCATATTACATGTTTGTTATATCCTCCCATCAATTATGAAGTGTTGTATTTTGTTTTATTTTCAAGAATGGGGATAGAGTATTATACATTTTTAACACCATTGTCTGACATAATTCATAGTGCCTGAAATGGTTATTAGGTTACCTTGGACCAATAATTTTATACTCCCAATTTTCTTCTAAGTAAGTACAAATAAGAAAGTCAATGTTAATTTATGCAATGTGAGCTCTATCAATTCAACAGTATTTAAGTGCCTGCTTTGTGCCAAACACTGAGCTGCATGCTCTGAAGTGTTCTGAAATGAGAGCATATCAGGATCTCCTTTTTCATACTTAACATCCATTGCATGTATGCTTAGTCATGTCTGACTGTTTGGAACTCCATGGACTGTAGCCTGCCAGACTTCTCTGTCCATGGGATTTTCCAGGCAAGAATGAATACTGGAGTGGGTTGCCATTTCCTCCTCCAGGGGGTCTTCTTGACCCAAAGATTGAGCTCCTGTCTCCTGTGTCTCCTGCACTGCAGGTGGATTCTTTACCACTTGAGCCATACATTTTTCTGTGTGTGCCTGGACTGCACTTCCTAGCAGACTCTGCCTTCTTCATCTGACTCATCTTTGTCTCCAGCAGAGGCCAATTGCAGTGCCTTGTGGTCAGTAAATATTTGTTAAAATAATAGAACCCATATTGCCTAGAATGACGCTGGCTTTAATTTTCTATTTATGTTTAGAAAGTGAAAGTGAAATTGTGAAGTCGTGTCTGACTCTTTGCAACCCCATGGGCTGTAGCGTACTAGGCTCCTCCGTCCATGGGATTTTCCAGGCAAGAGAACTGGAGTGGTTTGTTATTTTCTTTTCCAGGGGATCTTCCCAACCCAGGGCTCAAACCTGGGTCTTCCGCACTGCAGACAGATGCTTTACCATCTGAGCCACCAGGGAAACCCTATTTATATTTAAACACCCTTGAAATTATCTTGGGCTTCCCTGGTGGCTCAGTTGGTAAAGAATCTGCTTGCAATGTGGGAGACCTGAGTTCGATCCCTGGGTTGGGAAGATCCCCTGAAGAAGAAAACAGCTACCCATTCCAATATTCTAGCCTGAAGAATTCCATGGATTGTACAGTCCATTAAAATTTTAAATGAAGTTTGTAGTGGTATAATTTACTTAAAACAGAAAAAACACATTCAAATCAAAACATTGATACATATTGACAAATGTCTATACTCATGTAAGTACTATCACAATCAAGATACAGAGCACTTTTCAATTTACAAAATTTACAAAATTTCCTTACACCTTTTCCCATTTAATCTGTCTCCCATCCCCAAACCTCAGTCACAGCAACCAACTCTGTGCTTTCTATCAGCATAGTTTTCCTTTGTGGAATTTCATACAAATGTAATCATATAGCAAATACTCCTGGTGGCTCAGACAGTAAAGAATCTGCCTGCAATGCAGGAGATGGGGTTTAATCCCTGGCTCAGGAAGACCCCCTGGAGAGAGGAATGACAACCCACTCCAGGATTCTGGCCTAAAGAATTCCTTGGACAGAGGAGCCTGGCAGGCTCCATGGGGTTGCAAAGAATTGAACACAACTGAGCGACTATCACTTCTCTTTTTACTGAGAATAATATTTTCTTAATTCTGTCCAAGCTGTTGCATGATTTCTTAGTTGTTTTTTTTCTTTAATTTCTTATTAGTATTCCATTGTGTAGACATGCCAATTCATTTTACTGATGGATATTTGAGTTGTTTTCAATTTGGAGCTATGTTGAAAAAGTTGCTATGAACTTTTGTGTTCAAGACTTTGTGTGCCTATATGTTTTCATGTCTCTTGGATATATAACTCAGAATAGAATTGCTTCTTAGATTGGTACGTGTATATTTACCTTCATAGGAAAGTACCAAGTGATTTTCCAAAGTGACTGTGCCATCATTAGAACTTCTATGTCAGTAAAACTGGTACAAGAAGGACATATGCTAAAATACAAGTTAAATTAAAACATCTGCATCCCTATGCTTAGCTGGAGTAGTTAACTCTACCTGTCTTGCTTTATTAACATAGAAGGATAAATATATCACTTCTTCCTGTTATTCTGAACCTGCATCTAGTCTTACAGATGAAGTAGAAGCCTTTTATAGTTCTCGTTTACAATTGATGGCTGCATTTTACTTTAGGGGACAATTTTGCTAAAGAAGATGATGGTTTAGGACATGATAATGGGAAAGAAAATTAAAAAGGTGAAATAGGTACTGAGATTGATCTTCTGGGCCCCAGTTCTCTCTGTCAGAAAAGTGGACATAATAAAAATGCTAGCTACTTCCTGGCATGTCATGTGAATTAAGACTTAGGAGTTCCTTAGTGGAAAACATTTCATAACCGGTAAAATTTTTCAGTGGATTCATTGAAATGCCACCTTCTAAGAGAGCCATTTTGAAAAGAATTGTACAGAGTGAAAATTACCAGGGAAATTGGAGAAAAATGTTTCTTAAAGTCAGAAATTTCACTTGTAATTTAGCTTATCAAGAAATTCTCAGAGTCTCATTCTCTAGTGCTTACTCCTTTGTACCAGGGCACAAAATCAATGAGATTTGATGTCCTAGGTAATTGGTGGAAATATCTGTCCTACAATGGAGAGGTCATCTAAGGGTCCTCAAAAGCAACAGGGTGCATCATTTGTAGAGCCTCCTTCGTGTGTAACTAGAGACATACTAGTTACTGGAATTAAAAATTATTATCTTGTGGCCCAGATAGAAAATTAAGCTTTTAAAGACAGCCAGTTTGGGACAGTGGAGATTTCTGCAACAGTCTTCTCAGAACTACATTTTTTGCTTTTTGCTATTATCATTGTTGTTTCATATTTCATAGGAAGCTATTCCAGAGTGTATTAATTGCAGACATAGGTCTGCTCCTCATTAAAATTGTCCCAGAGGTCACATTTAGCTCTAGTTCGCTTTTATCCTCTTCTTAGCGTCTCACAAGCTTAATCTGGTGCTTTTATGTCACATAGTACCCTCAAGACCACCAGGTGCTTTCCTGGTCTGTCATTCAATCCTTGAAGGTTTCATTGCTTTCCTGCTTGTGATAACACACACCTCCAACACAGGACAACCCATTCGGCTGCCTCTCGATTTTCTTTGGTGAACACATGAATGACAAAGGGGTTAATAGATATTAAAGTAGCACACACACATATACACAAGCGGTTGCTGGGGGAGAAATTGCAAATCACAATCAAGGATGGGCATTGTGAATATCTGTAGGAAAAGCCAATAAAAACTTGGTGATACAGGTGAACTTTCTGTGGACTAGACACCTTAAAAGATTTGTTCGATTTAGTTGCTCAGTCGTGTCCGACTCTCTGTGACCCTCATGGACTGCAGACATCAGGCTTCCCTGTCCATCTCCAACTTCCAGAGCTTGCTCAAACTCATATCCATTGAGTTGGTGATGCCATCCAACCATCTCATCCTCTGTTGTTCCCTTCTCCTCCTGCCTTCAATCTTTCCCAACATCAGGGTCTTTTCCAGTGAGTCAGTTCTTCACATCAGGTGGACAAAGTATTGGAGTTTCAGCTTCAGCATCAGTCCCTCCAATGAGTATTCAGGACTGATCTCTTTTAGGACTGACAGGTTGGATCACCTTGCAGTCCAAGGGACTCAAGAGTCTTCTCCAATAACACAGTTCAAAAGCATCAATTCTTCGGTGCTCAGCTCTCTTTACAGTCCAACTCTCACCTCCATACAGGACCACTGGAAAAACCATAGCTTTGACTAGACAGACCTTTGTTGGCAAAGTAATGTCTCTGCTTTTTAATATGCTGTCTAGGTTTATCATAGCTTTTCTTCCAAGGAGCAAGGGTCTTTTAATTTCACGGCTGCAGTCCCCATTTGCAGTGATTTCAGAGCCCAAGAAAATAAAGTTTGCTACTGTTTGCATTGTTTGCCCATCTATTTGCCATGAAGTGATGGGATTGGATGCCATGATCTTCGTTTTTTGAATGCTGAGATTTAAGACAGCTTTTTCACTTCTTAGGCTGTTATTTTTCCACGATTATCAACCATTTTTCTTCAAAATCTTTCCTGATTTGTAAAAAAGTCTTCATGAATTTCATCCTTTTAGACAATGTCTATCATAAAATGTATTTGTTTTTCTTAAACCTAGATATAATCTATAAATTTATGTATATATAAAGAAATCAATTGAAAATCTATGAAATTATCACTTATCCTTCTTCCATTGACACAAGAGAAATTTTTGAGTGCCTACAGTGTTATATGCCTAGAATTGGAAAAGAAGTCCAAAACTGTCTTCTTTTATTGACTTTTTGTTGGTGTGGATAATGTTAAAGTCTCGATTTGTCTGAGAGACTGTAGTACCTTTGTATATTTCTTATCCTGAAAAATTTTCAGAGGGGTTAATTATAAATTGCCCAAAGTTTATTCATCTCAATAAGATTCAGAAAATTGGCCTTTGAGGAAGGGCATCACCACCTGATGCTATCTGTAGCAAATGAGAAGATGCAGAAGCACTATTCATTGCTTTTAAATCTTGATCATTCATAGCAAAAGTGAGAGGATTTTAGAAGTATGTGAATAGTTTCCCCAAAGTATACAGATTCATTGTTTTGTATTTATTAGCCTCACCACATTTCTAGCAGTATTAGAATATTCCCCATTATGCCTGTCAAACAAAACTTTGCAATTTACAAAGTAGTCATTAAGTTTTATAATAATGTTGGCTAGAAGTTGTTTGTAAAATTCTGATAATCAAATTATGTTTCAGCTTTGTATGAGGATTAGTAAACAGCTAGCTCAACTGTGTATAAGGATAGGTAACATGTATCTTACTCACCATAAAGTTAACATAAGGTTAACAGCATAAATCTTACCAATAGAAATATGGTGGTTTAGTTGCTAAGTCATGTCCAACCCTTGCTGCCCCATGAGCTGTAGCCTGCCAGGCTCCCCTGTCCATGGAGTTCTCCAGGCAAGAGTACTGGAGTGGGTTGCCATTTCCTTCTCCAGGGGATCTTTCCAACCCAGGAATTCTTTCCAGGATTCTTCCAGACCCAGGATTCAGGAGTCTTCCCGACCCAAGAGTTGAACCTGGGTTTCCTTCACTGAAGGCAAATTCTTTACCGACTGAGCTATGAGGGAAGCCCTATTAGAAGTATAGGAGGATTAAATTATGCTATCTCAAAATAGTGGCAGATAATTCAAGTAAATAAAGGTGGCCAATGGACCATAGCTTAAAAAATAAACTGAAAAATTTTGAACAAATTTCAAATTGAAATTAATAAAAGGCATTCATTCAAAGTATTCAGCTAGTGAGAATCAACAAAGACAGTATGACAAATGTTCAAAGTAAACTATACAGGCATGGTGGTCAATAGTATTGAAAGCTACTTAGAAACATATATGATTATTAGTGTGTCCTGTATTTGAACCAGATAATATTTTAAATTTGTTTCACTAATTCTTATCAGGCTACCTGCCCTGTCTTATGCAATTTAAAGATTCGATAATCTTTAAATTATTGGTAAATTCTGCCTTAAAGAGAGCTTTCACAAAGGACATGCAATTTGTATCATCTAGAAGTTACTGTCATTTCTAGGCTAAGTCCCATGGAAATTCATAACTTAAAAATGAAAGTCACAAAGATGCAACTGCCTTCATAATGCCAATGCAGTGGTTATAAATATTTCATGAACATTGCATGGGCAGGGGCAGATCTCCATTTTCATGAGTTAGAATTTGTATGGTTAAGTCTCTAGATTTTACTATTCATAATGCACAGTATGCCCTGTAGAGCATTCTATATGGTGCTTTTTTAATATTTATGTTTAATGAAGAAATTACTGTTCTGAAAAGAGAACAAGCCAAGTCAAAGATTTCTTGTTAAAATTATTAGTTTGTTGAATAGAGACAATAACAATCTACAGAAATTACCTCATTGCAGTGTCTTAGCACATATGTAACTTTTAGAGTAATACAAGATGACTGATCAAGATACATTAAACCTAAGTGAAAAGGTTCTTTCTAAAGGTTAAAACATTCGAAATCTTGTCTTAAAAGAATTTGAAAGGTTAAAATGCAAAAAACAACTTTCTTACATATAAAAATATTAATTACAAATGAAATGAAATACTTGCCTCATGTTCCATGGATTAAATATATGTCTGTATTTTTCTGGGTGGATCTTTAATTAAAAAAAAATAAAGCATTTTAACTTCCTAGGATAATATTACCAAGTTCAATAATGAATTGCTATTGCATATTTTAATGTAATTTATCAAAGCACATTATCATTACCTGTCAGAATAAATTTTGCACTAAAAGTAATGAAAAAAAGGACTATTGTATGTGTTGAAATCAAAGAACATTACTACTGCTAAGTTATTTTCAATGGAAAGGAAGGTGATTGCCCTCTAAATGATACTTGTCCCATGAGAAACTAGAAGCCTGAAAAATCACAAGAAACAGGCTCAGGAAAATGTCTATGCCTTGCTTTTAAAAATGAGCGTTTGATATTTTGTTTCATTTTTGTCATTTTGATCAATTCTTTCAAGTAGGTGAATGTTGAAAAGTACTGCAAAGATCTTAGTAACATTTACAGAAGTAAGCTAAAGTTACTGATCAGCTCGTGTATAACCTAAGGCTGAATTATCCCATATTAGCATATACTATATATCATAATTAGATTGACTAGGAAGTCACATATTTTCTTTTGAATATACTTCAACAAGACTAAGTCTTTTAATAATGAAAACAATAAGCTTCAGATTTCATATCATTCGCCTGGGAGTCAGCTCTTCAAATATTTTTATAGGCTTAAACCAATGAGGTCGTTAGAAATTCTGTGATGTTTCTCAAACTTACCTCCCCAGAAGTCTATGCTTTATTTCTAATATTATTTAACTGCAAGTGGGAAACACTTTCCATTTGGTTCTTTGTAATTTTATTTTCCAAAGGCTCCCTTGAGGAATTTAACCTTTATGTGATGAATTTGCAGTTCACTTGAAGTGTGTTCACCTTCGTTCCCTAATGAGCCTAGGTGTAATACTGAGGAAGAATTTGAGAAATTTATCATGTAGCTCATTGTCAGGTTGGATTTGTCTTGCACATCTCCAGCTTTGCTGTTGTTCCAGTACACATTTTGATCACAATTCTTTAATTATTTTCTATATTTAACTGACCTATTTGAACAGGATCCAGAGCTGGTGCGGAACATCTGTCGCTGGGTTAGGCAAGCTGTTCGGATTCCTTTTTTTGCCAAGTTGACCCCAAATGTCACTGATATTGTAAGCATAGCCAGAGCTGCAAAGGAAGGTAAGAACCCAACTCACGTCAGTTGCCTCCTTATATTCTGGGCCTAAATTTTGTAGCCATAATAAAATGTATCTCACCTACCACTTTATGTGTACATCTCTGTTTAAACTTTAAGGAAGTTATTAAATTGAACACTTGATCTCACAAATGTAATAGATCCATACCTATACTCAACCTAGTGGGTGGACTTCAAACTTTGGCCTAGGAATACAAGTATATCTGTCATTTTTCCTAATAAGCACCTGCTTTACACACAAAGAATTAGGAAACAAAGCCACAGTCACAGCAGACCACTGCAAAATAAATGACCTCATAATGTAACAGTCCAGCAACAGCACTTGAACTTTTAATGAAATTTTTCTAAAAGATAGCTGCTTCCACAGGTGAAATTTCTTATGATCTCCCTTTGTATTTGATGGAAGCTAGCACACTGCCTTAAACATACACTCAATAAATATCTTGAATACAACTATTGTACAATCAGTGCATGGTTTTACAAATCATATGTGCTTGCATGCTATCCAATGGAAATTGCATCCTGATTTGTAAAGATATTGTAAATTACCTGGAAAATAACCCTGAGTACAAAACACAAATCTGTATAATAATTGGAAAAATAAAGTGGTGATAATTAAAAATTCTTATGTCTAGCATTTTAAGCATAATTATGGGAATGAAATTAGTGAATGCATTTGAGGAGAGGAAAGGCTGTCAAGAGAAAGTAGTGTGTGCATTTTCCTGGATTTTGTGGGTTTGAATGGGTTTTAACCATTGTCCCTTTAAGAGCTGCAGATGAATGCTATGTTTTTCATAGGTGGGGCAGATGGTGTTACAGCCACCAACACTGTCTCAGGTCTCATGGGATTAAAAGCTGATGGCACACCCTGGCCAGCAGTGGGCCTTGGGAAGCGGACTACATACGGCGGAGTGTCCGGTAGGTGTTACCCTCTCCTTGCATTTCTGCTTCCTTGAGGATTGGTGAAAACTCAAGAGATCATGTTACCAGCAAGAATGCTGTGTCTTTTTTGATCCCAAATTATTATAACTCACTGCTTGTCAAAATTCCTAATAGTTATGATAAATGGAACAGATCCATCAAGTGACTGATGGCACAAGAAGAGAGAATACCAAGATAGGGCTTCACACACACATTCTATTCTCTTGTGGTCTGTGCATTATTACTCAGGATTTCTCATTGTCACAGTTGTCTCATTACTAATTAGTAAAAGCTAATACCAAGGCCTTATAAGAAGAATATAAGCACAGTGATTTTAATACCTTTTTCCATCGTCTGGATTAGTTTCCACTCTTCCTAGAAGTTTGAAATCTTCATTCTTCAAAAATCTTACTTTCACAACAGTGAAATAAACCATTAAAACATCCCATTTATAGCTTCAGCTGACAAGATACTTGCAGACCTCATACCTTCGTGCACACTTTCTCATCATAAAACACTTGCATTTGAAACAGAAAGAGAAGTTTTAATCCCAAAGTCCCGTTCAGTGTCTTTGCTCTGTGCACTCTGTTGCTGTGACAACATGAACTTGGTCATGCAAAGACGGTGCTGTGAGGTTCTTGACTGTACTGGTATGGGGATTAGTCTCCTTGGTGATAGAGACAGTGGTAAATATACATAACATAGCAGCGTCCCACTGTTCAAGAAAAGCATTGCTGAATCAGACCAAAATGTGCCTTTGGAAGAGGCTGCATAGACACAAATAAAGCTCTCTCCATGCTGAGGTATTATGTTTTGAGAGTGTGAAGTGTGGTTATAAGCCATGATTTTTTTTTAAGAGTATATTCTGCTTTTAATTGAATGCCATTCCCACAATGTCAGAAAGAGGAAGGCTGACGAGAAGCACCTGTTCAGGGTCCAGACAGAACTCCCTTTTATCAGGAGCTATCAAACAGGGCCTTAAATATTATTGTAATGCAGAATAAGGAGGGGCGAGTTAGCCTGTGTCTCAGAAAGAGTTGCGAGATTCCAGAGTTGGGCTGTAACGTGCGCTATGTTTTCTGTCAGCCCATTTCAATTTTTCCAGCCTGCCATGTTGACAGCAAGAGAATAAAGGAGGTCACAGAGGGTACTGAACATTAAAAATTAATAAAAGAACTATTGCAGTAGTATTTTATATAAGTAACACCATTCACGTTTTCTCATTTGAGCTGCAGTTTCTGAATATTTTCCCATAGTATAACTCAGTCTAATAAAATGATGGAATTACAGCATTAGAAAAAGTCTTTTGTGTCGCAGTCTTTAAAGCATACATACCCTAGGAATTATAGTGGTACCTGCAAACAAGTTCAGCTATACCTCAGGGCCTGTTAACATTTCCATAAAACTCTCTTTCTAAGATTTATAAATTCATGTATAAATATTCACTTGGGCTATAAACTCAGCCAAGCCTGTGTGGAACTTTAATTTTAAATAACAAAATGTCCCTAACATTTTTAACGTTTTGTACCTCATTTCTAATAGGGTCTATATTCAGTCCTTTAACATTAAACCATTTGTTTTGAAAATAGACTCTCTCCATATTGACAGAATTAATAGTTTTTTCTCCTTTAAGGCAATGTTTGCTTTAATTTAAAGGTAATATAATCTGGAAAACAGTTTAAACTGGCAATGATAGTATATTTTAGGATAGAAGTCAGTTCTATAACAAAGTACCTTCAGAATGAGTTATAGCGAAACCTAGCCTAGCAAAATGTGTTAAATAATAATGGCTTCAAAGTTTAGGAATGATGAAAATATCAAAATGGCTAAATACCGTTCCTAGTTTTATCAATTACTCTGTTTTGGTATAGAAAACCACATAAAATATGCTAGGTATTTTTACAAAATTAAAAAAAAAATATTCCCACAGTTCATTTCCAGTGCTGATACTTATTCAAGTCTTGTCTCAGAACACTGGAATATCTACTTTTAGAAAAACTGCTGGAATCATAGGGGTTTTTTGTTGTTGTTGTTTTTGGGCTTTTTTTAAAGTGAAAGCTGGAAAGGGTTCAGTTTTGGATAGCCACCTGAAATACAAAACATACTTTTTATTGCTGAGAAAGGATATTTTTCTCTTTCAACACGTTCTAACTCTTGATCAGTTTTTGTTTTGTGTTTTTGTTTTTCCTCAGAATAAGATTCCTGTTATTTGAGATGGAGGTTTTGGTTTTGTTTCAACAGGGGAAAGCTGAGGAACTTGGAGCAGTGTACATGCTATAGAAGAATGTTGGCATTTCAGTAATGTCCTTCGTTTAAGACACGTTAGCTGCTAAGGGGCTAGCTTCAGAAATAGAACCTCAGCTAAGGAATGTCAGGTTCATTATTTTAAATATGATTAGTCTGGATTCTAGAGGATTCTAAAGCAATATTTCTCAAACTTTGGTTCCCAGCTTATGAGTGTATTATGGAATCAAGCTTAATGAACTGTAATCATTTTTTTAAATGAAATTGGATAGGAAAAAATGTCTGAATGCTTTGCTCATGAGTGAGATAAGCAGTGGTTAAACATCTTTTTTAGTTATCCATGTAATGCACACATAGGTATATTTCAGTACCAGGTCATGATATAAAATGAATTTTTTTTTCTGTGGTTAATTCAAAAATTTTGGAAAGCTGCTGTTTTAGAGGGAGGTTTCTTTGTTAAATAGAAATGTCATTTTGCCTATAGACGTCATTAAGTGCGGTAAATTCTACCTGTTGAAGTTTAAAATTTATATCAAGAGGGAGAGTAAGGACTTCATCCCAAGGTGTCATCCTCAGCTTTGCTATTTTAGAAACTTCATTTGCCAAGTCATCTTTAGGTAATTGGAGTAGGGAAGATGGTCAAACATATGAACGAATTCATAGTAAGAATGATGTATAAACCTATATTTAACTTATAGGAGAAATACCTGGTAAGATTCATGATAACAGTATGAGTCTACTAATGGTGATTTCATAATGAGAATAGTATCAAAAGAAATCGTGTTCAGTATTCATAAGGAATATTTTCATGAAACTAGGATGACTAATTAAGCTTTCCACCGTACAAGTACTTCTGTCCAAATCATTGGCTCTAAAGGATCAATATTCTCTACCTTTCTTTGACCAGTAGAGACCTCATACCCTGTTGCTACCACCCACTTTTCTTTATTCTAGAATCCACGTGAAACACTTTAAAAAATCAAACAGCAGTTACTTTATGTATTACTACAGAGTTGAGTAAATTACTGGATTTTCCTTTATTCGAAGGGAGGGGAGAAAAATCTTTGCTTCTATTTGGTCAGAAGAAACACTAATCTCTTCAGGATTATTATTTATTAGCTCTGTCCTCAGCTGAATTATTCATTATTTTTCTTACTTTTAGTTGGGTTTTTTTTTTCTTGATTTAGTTTCAAACTTTGACTTTTTTCTTGATCTTATCCCCAAATAATAATGATACTTAAGCCCACTCCTAACTCAGTGATTACTATCACCTATAAAAATGGTTTTATACATCTGTGGTATGATGTTTTCACATGAAATCATCTCTGTGGATAAGACCACACTTTTAGAGATGGTTAAAAATGAGTCCTTTATGGCATAACTAAAGTTATGTCTTTCTTACAACTGACTTTATGAGGATAACCTTTATTCATTTATAACTGCATCAGGAGAAATAGTAATCAAGGAATGGGGTAAACTCATTTGAAGGAGTCTTGTTATTGTTCCTTATTGTGTTTTAAAAGGTTCTTTTTATCAGTGGGGAATGGGCATACCCCTTAGGTTATTGTCATTCTGTTGCCCAGTACATGTTTCCTTTCTTTCACATGTAATCACATACACATACATACCCACATATAGGGAAAAGTTCTGAAAGTTATCTGCAGAAGGTTTGATAAAATTTACTTTCTACAGGCTGAAAAATTAACCTGTACTTTTATTTGTTTGCTAACTTTGTTTTATTTGTCAAAAAAGAGAAATTCTTGTTCTCAATTTCAAATTTTAGATGTTTGAATTTATTGAAACTGTATCAAGTTACTCAGTTAAAACAATAGAACACTATTATTATTCGCTACTAATACTTTCAATCTTTATACTGATTTCTGAATAATTCATCAAAGATGGCTTTTAAGATTTGATTTCTTTCCAGGAACCTAGATTTTTCAAGTCATATGAAGAATTATTACAGAGATTAAATAATTTTGTATTTCTTAGCAAGTGATAATGATATACTCCAGAAATACTCTCACATTCTACAAATAAATGATGTATGATTTGAAATCTTGGAGTGTGGGCTATTGGACACTAAACTCTTATATTTACAAGCCTAAAAGTATGTATGTGTGTGTGTCTTATTGTAAAATCAACATGGCATAGGAATTACCAATAAAAGAAGGTGTAAGTTAGAAATGTGCCATCAACTTATAACTCTGGGCCAATGTAGTGCTAGAAATGAGTACAAAGTGTATAGTTCAGCAAACTTGCTGGGATCAATGTAGTAGCTTAAAAAAGAATCTTAAGCATTGGCTCCACACTGCATATTTTATGTTTGTCTTTAAAATAGTTACTGAAAGATTGTTGGTACTGGGCAATGACCTAGCAGTATGCACTACTACCAGGCACTATGTAAATACAATTCAGTGTAACCTGCTCTAATCATAAACTTATTTTGTTGTATTTATTAGTGACTATTGTGTAAAATGGGGAAGACAGCAAAACTTACACTAGATTGGAAACTCCAAAGTTTCAGTTTCATTTTCCTTTGAATAACTATTTTTATACGTGCAAGCAACTGAAAATTTTGGTAAGATTGCTTGAAGTTCTTATACTATACGTTAGGATTATATCTTAAAATACAGTGCTGGTATTTTTTTTATAAGAAGTAGTTTTTAATGGGCTGGATTATTTTGTGTCAATCTCATGATTACTGATGCACAAAATCCTTTCAGAAAAACACGCCTACTATGTCATAGAATCTCAGCTCTCTATTGTAACCATCTTTATCAATAAGAACTTAGCTTTTAATACTGAAATGTCTAAAATAGCCTGATAAAAATAATATTTAAATGATAAAAAAGTAGTGATAAATCATGCCAAAGAGAATAATTAAAAGAAGAACCTTTCACTTTATACTCATTTATTTCTTTTCTTTTTTTCGTATGTACCAACATAATGGAAAATAGTCTAGTCTGTTATTCACATATTTAAAAACATTCTTAGACTCTCACAAGTTTGATCAAATTCTTAAAGCATTTGTTATAAAAATGTAGTAGTATATTTGGAGGATAGTCAAAAGGAGGCATATCAAATAAAGATGCTGAATTACAATTTTCTTTATAAATTATCAGTTTAGTTGAGAGAAGCTCACCATTAGAACTCTTCTCATTTAAATCATGCTTGTTTGAATATATTCATGTACAGGTTGACAAAGAATCTCCTTTTGCATTATATCGCTTTTTCTGAAGCCAGAGTTTCTCACTGTTTGGCCATCATTGGTCTATGCAGGAGATCAGAGCCTTAATAATAGATTTTTGACAGTGAGCTCGCCTGCTACCTGCCCTACACAAATCCTCACTGTTCATGTTTGCTTCATGGCAACAAAGCAGACAGAAGGAAAATGCCAAGTGCTGAGTTTGAGGTACAGCCTTGCCTTGGCTTGACATTTCAGCAGAATAGCAGTTTATGAGATGCATAATTTTTCATCTGGGACTCAGCTGCCATATTCATAGATGCTTACAGCTCATGGACGGACTGGAGCTAGGGCAGGTTTAAAGCATAGATCAAGGTCTACGTTATTTCCTTAGGTATTTTAAAATAACTGCAAAGAAATGATAAAAACGAATACTGTTTAAGAGCCAACAAATTCTTGGGTATCTGGATAGTATATATGTTTTCTTTGTTCAAAATTAGTAAAATAATATCTGTTACCAGATCCTAAGAAAATATTTGATAGACTTTGTAAACTAAAGGACCCTGACAAGCATATTAAGAAAACTTACCTCTGCAGTGGTGGTAATGAATCATTAAATTTCTTTCCTCCGTGTGTGTTTTCATAATGATTTCAAGCTTGAAATTAATAAAAAATGTTCTATTATGAAAGTAAAACTAGAGAGTATTGTGTCACTGTTTGAGCTTGAATTTAAATATTCACAGATTCATGCATATCTACTGTACTAAAAAATCGGTGTAGGTACACGTCAGTGACTATTTAATTTAGAGCTACACATCTCTGTAAGCTTCAGAAACAGTTCACCATGTCACAGTCTCATACAGAACAATGGTACAGTACATTGGATTAATTAAAGAAGCCTTGCAGAGAACTGAGTTCTCAGTATGTCAAGATTTCAGTTTTATGTTAAATATTTTCTAAAGGCCAGACCCTTAAATCTCAGGGGCTGTACCAAGCAGTGAGCTGTGAATTTAACCATAGGCTAACTGCTAATGATAAGGAAAAGAGTCCTAGTTGAGGCAGCTGTAATACAGTCATTGGATTAGGCTATCAATCACCCAGCTCCCTAAGGAAAAGTGGAAGACCAAACAATGAAAAGGGAAATTAGGAAAGGAGGGCATGACTAGAATGCGATCCTTCGCCATCTTTACCCATGCGTTGGCTGAAATCCGTAAGCACTGGTCTGAACTCTCCAGTAAACTTTGACTATACAGCTAATGCATTTATTCCTTTCATCTAGAGAACTATCAAAATTGTTCTCAGTAAAAGATCTTGAAAGCCTCTAGAAGCAAATACCTGATCACATAGTAGAAAATATATAAACTCTTAATTGTTGGACTTAAGATTTGTATGTGTGATTCTTTTATGTACCAGGATTCATGTATGGTGATAAAGGAAATATTTCTATTTAGCTTCTAAACTGTAGCCAATCTTTGCTTATGGAGTCCTGTTGGTGAGGTAAGACTCCAGGAGATCAGTGCTTCTCAAACGTCAATGTGTACCAGCACCTGGAGGACATATTGGAATACAGTTTACTGGAGGCTTCCTCTTGAATTTCTGGTACATGAATCCTGGGCTAGAGAATATGCATTGAACAGTAGATGACATACAATTAGTGTCACTGAGCATTTGGTTTGAATAACTTATTTCTAAAATAACCTAAAAGTCTTTAATCCATGATAAAACTAGAGACTCATGTCACAGATACAAAAGTATCTGAAACAAACTGTAGTTAATAGGGTCAGAAATAATTTCTAGGAAACTTGTAGAACACAGTATTTGAGGTTTCACTATAGAAAAAATATCACCCCATTCCAGATTAAATGTTGAATGCAAACCACTGTTTATGCAAAGAGAATCCATTCTGAGTGCCACTAAAGACCATTTATGGATATTAGTAATCCTTTCAAGAGGAAACAGGTGTCAGAGGTAGACAAGGGTAAAATTAAGCTCATGATTATGAAATACTATGTTTTCCTTTTAGACTTTGTATAGATACTAACATATTGAATAATAACAGTTTTCTCCCAGGACAGGCTCTTAAATATCAATGAACCTAGTTATTTTCTCAGATTCTTAAAATATAGACGACAACAGTATTGGTAGCCTTCTGTTCTCTCTTCACTTAGTTATTTCCTGTCATCCCCATACAATGGTATCCTCTTATCAGTGAAAGGGAGGGGACACCAATGCTGTGGAGATGATCTGTTCCAGTGCACAAGATCTCTGTTGTTCTCAGGATTACACTGTGCGCTGAGAGTCTCCCAGCCATGTTTATAGCCTGTTTGCCATAATGCTCATCAACCTTGGAAGCTACCTGCAGTCTTCTTGGGTGAAGGAGTGTCCTGGTGTGCAACCCAGACAACTGTGTATCATGTGAATACCTGATAAGTTCCAAGAGGTCCTTAAGTACAGGGCATAGTGAACCCCTGGAGGAGGCCTAGGCAGTATCTGATGTATTAAAGGTGTAGACTGCCAGGATGATACAGGAGTGATGCTACAGGAAGAGTTAAGGCTGAAATAGAGGAGGCAAAGGAATCTGGTCTCGCGGCTTAATTTCCTTTGCTATACTTTTACCAAAAATCCAGGACTTTGAACTAGCATTTTGATCAGTATTTCTGCACTCCTTAGCCCTGGCTATCCAAAAAATTAGTAACAGCTGTGTGGAATATCAAGGCTTTTTAATAATATGATCTTTATGCGCCCAACACTGTATTAAACACTTCTAAGTGCATTCTTATGTAAATAACCCTATGAGGTGGTTATTACTAGGCCCATTTTACAGTCTTAGAAGCTCAAACTTCAGATAGTTAAGTGACTTGCCAAAGTTTACTTAGCCAGGACATGTCAGATTCAAACTAAGATCTGTCTCCAAAGATGAACTGCTAGGCATTTTTATCAATGTTTTCATCCAAAATCTGCCACAATAAATCTGAATAGTATAAATATGGTATACTTATTAAATTCTAATAAGGTACAAATGTCACTTAGTAATCTAAAATTTATTCTATCTGGATTTGAAAGCCTGTGAACTTTCTCAAACCTGTGTCCCTTATTATCTGTATCACTTCATCTCCATATTGGAAAATTGAGTCTAATAGGTGAATTAGGAAAAAATCTTGAATTGAACGACAACACCAAAAAAGACAGGAAGCATTCAGGCATTTTCTTAAAGTGTAATCATGCAGCATTTGCTTGAAATGAAACTGTCATCAATATAGCTACAAATAACCTTATTTGTTACTGACTTAGATAAACTGTATGAGGGTTTTATCCAGCTATGATGCTGAGAACAAACTTTGGGTGTCCTTCCTAATTCCTTCGTTGTAATCTTCAGTCAGTTACAAATGACCATGTATTCCTACAACTGTCTCACCTTCGTTTTGGACAGATCCATCTTTTTCTACAGGAGCAATACTATCTCCTCCATAATTTCAACTGAGCTTGCAAAAAGCACTACTAAGTAATTCAGAGATGTTTGTTTTTCATTAAATGGGGAGAGAGAAAAGGACATTTTGAAAATGATGCGGTGGGGAAGAAATTGGGCCAAAAAATCAATGCTAAGCCCTTTCTGAAAGGGAAAAAGTAAGCTACATTATTTCTCACTTCCCCTGGTTTAAAACAAAAGAAGATAAACATATAATTAAAATAATAAGGTGAGACATTCTTAGTATATATTGGGCATGATATGATATGAGAAATTTTAACCTTTTTTCATTAATTTTAAAGAAGTATATAGACATAAATCAACAGTCCCAAGGAATGTGTCTTGGACATCTTTGTTCATCTAGCATAGCTCTTTAATGATTGACCTAATTGGATTATAAACTTCTTAAAAGCAGGGGCATTTGCTGTTTCTTTGTCATCTCCACTCAAACATAGGAAAGTTAGAGGCAGCTTTTAGACCTGCAAAAGAATCTGCCTGCAATGTAGGAGATGCGAGTTTGATCCCTGGGTCAGGAAGATCCCCTGGAGAAGGAAATGGCAATCCACTCCAATATTCTTGCCTGGGAAATTCTGTGGGCAGAGGAGCCTGGCAGTCTGCAGTCCATGGGGTCACAAAGAGTAGGACACCACTGAGTGACTAACACATTTTGCTTTAGACCTGCAAGAAACACTTTAAAAAAAAAAAAAAGAAAGAAACGCCCTTTGAGTCCTAATTTTCAGCTGTGTATAATGCAGAAAGTTTTGGAATTAGACTGCCTCTTAATCTCTGCCATCCATCTTGACTTGCTGGTGAGCTTTTGGTACCTAAGAAATTCTACTAGACAATAGGCTATTTTACTATGCACCAGATACTAAAAGCTTTTCATATGTGATATCATTTAATCACTACAGTCTGCTCAAGTGGTCACAGGTAGTGACCTGTTTTACTGAAAAGGAAACCGAGGCGCAGAAAGGCCAAGTAAATTCTGTAATGTCACACAGCTGATACCTAGGCATATTGGGATTTATGTTGTCCTACTCTTGGTATTATGAATTTAACCTTAAATTGTTCTGTGTTATAGCAGATTTCTTATTCCAATTCATCCTGTATTAATTTACATTATTATGTTTTTGTAATGTTCTTAACATACTGTAGGCCAAAAATACACAGAAAACCACTTTTTCTTTAACAATAAAAAACAAATTAGGCTGAAACTAACCTATAAATATGCCACTAAGATTAATCACTGTTTTAAAAAAAAATCCACAGTAATGACAGGTCACAATTATACTGTAAGTGGTCTGGTAGACCTCTCAGTATTCCTATTAACCTCTGTGCTTCATGCATTTCTCATATTAATATACTGAGAAATAACACAAAGAAACATATGTACTTTTCAAGGCAGATGCCAAAGGTTTAATGCAACAAATTATTTCTGTGCTGGGTTTTTATTCACTAGTTTAAAACATTTTTTTCTTTTACTTTAGTGTTTAGTCCAGTGTTAAAATGGAATTATAAATTTCTGTCTTAAATAGTGTAAAATAAAACATAATAGAAATGAATTGGGCTAACAATAACAGTTTGTGTAGTTGAACCATCTTTTTGCTTCAGCTTTTCTAGCTTCCTAAATCTTTAACAGCAAGTTTATACTTGATGGGGGTATGATAACTTTTTTGTAGAAATAGTGTATGTGTTTGTATGTATACTTGCATGTTTATACCTTGTCCATTATTCTAAATCATTTCCAAAAGATTTTTGTTTAGTTTTACCATTTTTATATAGGTTTATAACAGGGATCACCAAAGGGTTTAGTGTGATGTTGTAACCTAAGGGCTTTGTTGACTGCCATGTCCTGGGTGCAGAGAGCATCTCATTCAGTAGATCTGAGGTGAGGTCAGGAATACTTACTTTTCTCAACAAGAATCTTAGGAGATTCAGCACCTGTGATCTTCAGTCCTCATTTGGCAGGGTTGGGAGGGGATTTTAATGTCACCATTACAGGTTATCATAATTCATATAAAAATTTGAGATGTTTGTTTTAAGGAAAATGAAATGAACCAATATATCTTTGATGGTTCAGTTTAGTCATTGATATTTCTAATAATAATTTAGATTTTAAATGAGTAGACCCACAGATAGATTCTCCAAAATTCTCACTGAAACAGGAATGAAACAATAAAGACTGACAAAAATTCAAAGAAGCAACATAACATTGAGTTAACTTTTAGCCAGATGTCACACATGTCAAATGATTTTTGCTAATTTTCTGTTTGTTGAGCTTTACATATAAGTATTAAATCTGGGGGATGGGATACATCTTTAGTGGCTCTTCTTTGTCATTCCTATAGGACTCCTGACCTGGTATTTCTGAGAATATGCATAAGATTGAATGTATCAAAAGAGCTGTTTTTATGAGAATATTTTTGATAATTTTTTTGAGATTTTTCTAAACCAGGAGTAGACAAAAACAGAGCCAAGAAGTACTAAGGACTTTTATACCTACTTTAAGGCAAGCAGAATTGCTGTTGTGTCAGTGCCATAGATGGATTCTAGAATGAATGAAAACTTCATCTCTCTCTCTCTGTGAGGGGTGGCAAGGAGGAGCTGGAGGCAATGCTTAATGCTTAAGAGCTCTAATCCTCATAAGCTAAGATCTTCAAGTAGAATTAGAAACTCCAAGACTCCTAGTATCTGTTCACTGGGAATTATGTAGTTTTACATATATTCCATCTGTAAAGACTGTCAGAGATCAAGGCAAGGAAGAAAAGATAAAACTTTCCTACTTGAGTCTCACAGACTCCCATGGTCTGCTAGAGCCTACCAATTTACCTTTGAAATATGAACATCAATGATGCATGTACCTTTAGTCCAGAAGAAGGGATTTGCCCAACCAAGCAGACAGAAAAAGCAGGGTCAGTTTATGTTGGACTGAGATGAGAAGATGCAGAATGGATAGGGAAATAGTTAAGAAATGGAAAAATAGTAAAAAAGTGAAAATATAATAGCACAAACAAAATACACACTGCTTTTATGACAGAGAAAAATAAAAACCATGGAAATTCGAATCAATGTTGTGAAGGGTAACCTTAGGAATCTCTCCCAGTGTAGACAGACTACAAAAAGAAGTCAAAATCATGAAAGAGAAGGTGATGGACATACGGACAACTGAAACAGAATTCTTGCTGAAGGTAGCAAGATGGGTGTGGGGCAGTAGGCAATTAGAGAAAAGACACAAATCACTATTCTAAGCTTACTTTCTATATTTTAGTTTCTTTAATAGGCACTTTCCATTTGTTATTTCATAATGAAAGGCATATATTTTTAAACTGTTAAAAGCCTTTCCTAAATTGAAAAATAAGTATAAAGAGTTTACTGATTACCAGAAAAATCTGTAAAGAGACTTACCTAGCACATTCTACAAAATATTTTGAATTATAAGAGTAGATGGATCGAATTAGGCTAATACCAGATATGGTCTCAGCAACACGAAATAGCCGAAGAAAATGAAGTGGCATATGTTAGAAGAAAGGGTAATCAAATATCCAAGTAGATATTAATGTGCAAAGATTCTCATATATTCCAGGGCTTAGAAAATATATCATTCTTTAAAAATATTCTTGAAGATATATGTACTAAATAACTGAGTGATCAATTACAACAGTGGTTTTCAAATTATGGTTTCTGGACCAGCAGCAAACATCACCTGGGAACTTATTAGAAGCACAGACTTTTCAGGGTAAACCCCAAGACTTACTAAATCAGAAATTCTGAAGTGTAGCACCCAGCAGTCTGTTTTAACAAGCCCTCCAGGTGATTCTGATGGGCACTAAAGTATGAGAACCATTAAATTAAATTATGAATCTAAGAATTAGAAAGGTATTGCATAAATGTTAAGCTCTTAAAATATTAACCAAATATGTAGGCCTAAAGGAGAAGGCAATGGCACCCCACTCCAGTACTCTTGCCTGGAGAATCCCATGGATGGAGGAGCCTGGAAAGCTGCAGTCCATGGGGTGGCTGAGGGTCGGACATGACTGAGCGACTTCACTTTCACTTTTCACTTTCTAAATAGTTGTTGTAAATTGAGTTTTAAAATTAAATGCTTATGTCAAAACTTAATCCTGAAAATGAAGCCACAGATATTAGCAAAATTTTAAAAGGAAATAATTTAGATCTATATTCCAGATTATTTTAACAAAGTATAATTTATGATAAATAATTAAAGCTGTTGGTGAAAATTCCAGTATTCAAGCTTCTTATCCTAAATTAGAGATTTGGGTTTTTGTTGTTGTTTTTTTTTTTTTGGCTTCACTTCGATAATTTTAAAAAGGTTAAACAACTCTTTGAAAAACTTAAGGGTAAATATTATTTGAAATAGTGAAATTTAAAAGACGTATACTATAAAATGCCTAGGAATAAATCTAAGGAGGTAAAAGATCTGTACTCAGAAAACTATAAGACACAAATGAAACTGAAGACAACACAAAAATGGAAGGATATACCATGCTCATGGATTGGAAGAATTAATATTGTTAAGATGGCCATACCACCCATGGTAATCTGCAGATTCAGTGCAGCCACTATCAAAACACCAAGGGCATTTAGACACATTCCACGAAAGTTTTACTTGCATATTATGTTTATGATCTGCTACTACTCAGTGAGTGCTTTTCAGGTGACCCGGTATTAAAGAATACAACTACCAATGAAAGAAATGCAAGAGACACAGTTTTCATCCCTGTATTGGGAAGATCCCCTGAATTAATAAATGGTAACCCACCCTAGAGCCAGACATCCTGGAATGTGAAGTCAAATGGGCCTTAGGGCACATCCCTATGAACAAAGCTAGTGGAGCTGATGGAATTCCAGTAGAGCTGTTTCCAATCCTGAAAGATGACACTGTGAAAGTGCTGCAATCAATATGCCAACAAATGTGGAAGACTCAGCAGTGGCCACAGGACTGGAAAAGGCAGTTTTCATTCCAATCCCAAAGAAAGGCAATGCCAAAGAATGCTCAAACTACCACACAATTGCACTCATCTCACACTCTAACAAAGAAATGCTCAAAATTCTCCAAGCCAGGCTCCAGCAATACGTGAACTGTGAACTTCCAGATGTTCAAGCTGGTTTTAGAAAAGACAGAGGAACCAGAGATCAAATTGCCAACAGCCAATGGATCATGGAAAAAGCAAGAGAGTTCCAGAAAACATCTATTTCTGCTTTATTGACTATGCCAAAGCCTTTGACTGTGTGGATCACAATAAACTGTGGAAAATTCTGAAAGATATGGGAATACCAGATCACCTGACCTGCTTCTTGAGAAACCTATATGCAGGTCAGGAAGCAACAGTTAGAACTGGACATGGAACAGACTGATTCCAAATAGGAAAAGGAGTACGTCAAGGCTGTACATTGTCACCCTGCTTATTTAACTTATATGCAGAGTACATCATGAGAAAGATATGCAGATGACACCACCCTTATCGCATAAACTGAAGAACTAAAGTTCCTCTTGATGAAAGTAAAAGAGGAGAGTGAAAAAGTTGGTTTAAAGCTCAACATTCAGAAAACTAAGATCATGGCATCCGGTCCCATCACTTCATGGGAAATAGATGGGGAAACAGTGGAAACAGTGGCTGACTTTATTTTTCTGGGCTCCAAAATCACTGCAGATGGTAATTGCAGCCATGCAATTAAAAGACGCTTATTCCTCGTAAGGAAAGGTATGACCAACCTAGACAGCATAGACAGAGACATTACTTTGTCAACAAAGGTCTGTCTAGTCAAGGCCATGGTTTTTCCAGTGGTCACGTATGGATGTAAGAGTTGGACTATAAAGAAAGCTGAGCGCAGAAGAATTGATACTTTTGAACCATGGTGTTGGAGAAGACTCTTGAGAGTCCCTTGGACTGCAAGGACATCCAACCAGTCCATTCTAAAGCAGATCAGTCCTGAATATTCATTGGAAGTACTGAATCTGAAGCTGAAACTCCAATACTTTGACCATCTGATGTGAAGTGCTGACTCATTTGAAAAGACCCTGATGCTGGGAAAGAGTGAGGGCAGGAGGAGAAGGGAATGACAGGGGATGAGATGGCTGGATGGCATCACCGACTCAGTAAACATGGGTTTGGGTGGACTCCAGGAGTTGGTGATGGACAGGGAGGCCTGGCGTGCTGCAGTTCACGGGGTCACAAAGAGTCAGACATGACTGAGTGACTGAACTGAACTGAACCCACCCTAGTATTCCTGTCTGGAAAATTCTATGGATAATGGCGCCTAGCAGTCCGTTGGGTCACAGAGTCAGACATGACTGAGCAGGCATGCAGACACTACTCAGTAAAATGTTAACTTCCCAAGAGCAGAGATATTTTACTGTGTTACTTAATGATATATCTTCTTTTGCTACAATGGTGGCTGGCATATAGTAGGTGCTCATTAAACACTGCTGAATGATGTATCTTCAAAATTACTATCTGATGTAAAGAATGGTAGTGTGGTAATATAATTAGAAAATAATATTTTTGAAAGTCATGTTAAGCAGTGTAGTGTCAAAAGCACAGATTTTTGAATTAATGCACTTTGAGACCTTGGGAAATATTTATCGCCTGAATATTCTCATCTGCATAGTAGGAATAAGAATAATGCTTATTTCAGAAGCAGTTTTGTGATGGTTAAGCAAAATTATAATATAAAATAAATGGTTGCATTTATAAGGTGCTTCCTCTTTGCCAATACTACAGAAATAGTCCCAGAATATTTCTGTAATGGAAAAGTCATTATGAAACTCAGCATACTAAAAAGATGATTTTTTTAAAGGCACCATATAAAGATTTTAGATCAGTTTCAGTTGTGAATCTAAATGTACATTACTAAGAAGTTGAATTCAATACTATATTATAATAATCCATCTTAACCAAAGAATGATGTCCCAGGAATGCAAGGGTGGCTTGATTTCATGAATATTAACTACATAGTATCATCAGATTGTTACTTAATATTTTTCTGGAAATTATGCATAACATGAAAAAAAAGGATATAAATTTTTAGAAAATACTGTTACTTATCCTATAGGTGCTTTGCTTCTATACCTAGGAAATGCAAAATGAACTATTAAATCTTAGTTTAGGACATTGTAATGACAGTGGTGGCACTAAGATATTATAGCAGCTACCTCTTATTCAAGGGCCTCTGAGTGAGTACCAGGAACTGAGCTTAGCAGCCTTTGCAAAGAATCATTTCATAAATGAGGAAAATTGTGCCGTAGACTCAGGTCATTGTTATTTGAGGCCAAGTCTGACTGATTCACAAGCCTATGCTTTTAGGGTAGCAGTGCCTACACCATACAGCAGGTATACAAGCATGAATTGCTTTCCTATACACTAGCATTCACACTAGTAAGGGGAAAAAAGCATAAAATTTTCAACCTTAACAGATAACATATGGAATTGAAAGGAAGAAACAATATAACTGCAGAGCATGGAAAAGCAGATTTGAAGGGTTTCCCCGGTGGTTCAGTGGTAAAGAACCCAGCTGCCAATTCAGGAGACATGGATTCAATCCCTGGGTTGGGACGATCCCCCTGGAGAAGGAAATGACAATCCACTCAGTATCCTTGCCTGGGAAATACCATGGACAGAGGAGTCTAGTGGGCTGCAGTCCATAGGGTTGCAAAAGAGTCAGTTATGACTTAGCAACTTAAATAACAACAAAATATAGTATATTCTTGGAGTAAAAAACTCATTATTGTAAATATGATATTTCAAATAATGTTGTATGTTTAATGCAATTATAGAATTACAATGTTTTTTTTTTACTAAAACATGCATTATTTTAAAGTTCAGAACAAAGACCAAATAGGAAAAAAGAAGTTACTGAGTAGTATTTTTAACCAGAAAGAAAGTTGAAAAAGGACATACACAGTTGATTATATAAGCCAATTGCAAAATTATGGTGATTTTTAAATGTTTCCTACCATAACAATTGATGACAAACCAAGGAACATAACAGAAAATTCTGAAACTCTGTATTCCAAACAACATAACATATTATGAAAGAAGACTCTCAAGTCAATTGGAAAAAGATGTTTTATTAAACATATAATCAATGGATAAATTAGCTCTTTGGGAAAAAAATCTAAGTATATTCTTTATACTATATATCAAAATAAGTTTTATATTAAATACTTAAAGAAGTACTGTACTAGATTAAATTACTTAAAAAAGAAAAAAAAAAATAAGATGACTATTTACCCTACTTGAAAATGGGAAAGAATAGCTTTCTAAAGATGAAAGAAATGAAAAATTATCACAGTGAAGACACTGAATGTATTTGCATGGAATTTTATATTTATTTTTTAAAAACGTGAACAAAATTAAAATCTGAATGTAAAAAGTGTTTGTAAGATGATACTGCAGTTGTTTCAGAACTAGGGTGCACGCCTTCTCACTAAGTGAATACCATAGGATATAGTAACTCTATCGTTGACAAAAGGCTTTAGAGCCAACATGTTATCACCAATGAGTTGTCTTTCTAATGACATCCATCAGTTTTTAGCATGGTATCCAGGTGTAATTCAATAGAAGCAGTTCTTTGCTGGTCTGGCTTAAACTAGAGGTACAGTTTTAAAGTTGTTTGAGCAAAAAAAATAAAGAATAAAAAAAGCTCTTTTGACTCAGTTTACAGAAACATGCAAAGTAGCAGTGAGCTATTTTTAAGAATCAAATTGCTAAAATATTTTAAAGAGAATATTTGATTCAAAAGATGGTAGTGAAGTAGAGAATTTGACAGCCTATTGGAAGAATTAAAGAGAATTTGAGGTATATTTTAAAAAAAAGAGAGAAAACTATGCTCTATGTGTACATCTGGTATCACTTAGGAATGATACAAGTACTTAATTTAATACTTGTATTGGATTCTCTATTTCTGGGTCCTCCTGTTCCTCATGCTAAGTTAGTGTATTTATTTATATTTTTTTCTGAAACAGCTTGAGAACTTCCTGAGATAGTTTAAACATTCTCATAAATTTTAAGTTCATGCATATTTGAAAGTGTTTATTCTATCTTCATATTTAATAATGAGCTTAAATTCCCTCATTAAAGTAATTTTAGCTTAACATTTAAGACATTATTCCAGTTTATTCTGCCAGTTATTGCGGAATATGATTGAAGTGAATGCCTGCTCTTTCAAAACTGTGTGTGTGAATGCGCTTGCACAGTCTGACCCTTTGTGACCCCATGGACTGTAGCCCACCAGTCTCCTCTGTCCATGGAATTTTCCAGGCAAGATTCGGAAGTGGGTTGCCATTTCCTTCTCCAGGGGATCTTACCGACCCAGGGATAGAATCCATGTCACTAGTATCTCCTACAGGTGGATTTTTTACAAATCTGCCACCTGGGAAGTCCCCTTTTAAGATACATATATTACTCCTTTCAGATCTCTTTACCCCTTGTGATCTGATTTTCTCAGTGAAGATTTTCCTTTTAATTTTCTGTTGAACTTTCAGGGCTTTGGTATCTGAAAATTTATACCTTTTCGATCTAAAAAATTTTCTGGTATTATTTTGTTATAATTTGTCTTCATTTTTTTCCGGTATTTCTTTTAGTAATTCTCCTGTCTAATTTAAAAAAATATTGTTCTTCCATCTGAATCTTAGTGTTCTCTCTTTTGGGAGATTAATTATTCTGTCTTTTGGGAAATATTTTTATATAATTTCTAATCTCCTAACCTATTATTTTATTGGTAGTTACAGCTTAATTTTCTTAAAATTCTTTGTTTTCTGATGGTTTTTTTTAATTGCATCCTGATCTTTTGAATGCAATGTTTTATCTTGCTCTTTCTAAGGATTTTAACGGTTTCCATTTTTTTTCTTTCTGTTTTCCTTCAGTTCTTATATTCTTACTATTTCCTCCTCATTATTCATGGATTTATTATTTTGATGCTTTGTTTTTTTAATTTGTCTAGTTCATGTAGGAGACTTTCTGAAATGCCTGAGGATGAAGGGCTCTTTTTCTTGATTCCGTTTTGAGCATGAGGCATTAAAAGCTGATTGGAAGCTCTGAGTTTGTGTGTGAACTTGATCAGCTATAGAATTTAAATGTTAAATGATGGGAAAATAAGCTTTCCTTTTTATTGGGGCTCACAAATGTGAGTATCTTGAGGTCTTTTCTCTATAAATAAGTAGTTTCTTAGGAGAAGAATCCTCAAGTGTCCTACAGGGAAAGCACATGTCTTCCCGATATAAAAAGAAAGAAGGGTGAACGATAGTCTCAGTGTTCAATATGCAGGCTTTCATTTCATATCCCTACTTTTCATGATCATCTCAATCACAGCCTTCTACTAGTTTGATATCTGATGTATCTCTAGTACACTTTCTCCATAAAAATAAATCTCTGGTCTCTAGGGACCAGCTTGACTGCAAAGAGTGGGAGAGGGGACCTAAGGTCCTAGGGATTGATTTTACGTATCAATCTTCAAACGATAGTCCTATTTTCAATCCCCTGTGAGCCCTATATCCCACTCTCCTGAGCCTTCCTGGGATTTCCACACTATGAATGTTCATAGGTTTCTGCTAAGTCAGTTACTACTTTTCAGTTCACTTTCCAAGTTCCAGAATTTTTCATCTGCAGAAGTACCTTCCTTACTCTCCCTGTCTTCATACATCTGTGCTTATTTTCCTTTAATACTTACTTTCCGTCACCCAGGTGGTGTTTTCAGGAAGGACTGAGTAGATGTGGTGAATCTGCAGTTCATTCACATGTGTGTTACATTTCAGAATAATAAAGAAAAAATTATTTGAAAAATCTCAGAGTAAGAACCTTGATACTTAGGAATCTAACACACCACATTATATTAAAAGTAAATTCTTGCCATTCCTAAGCTCAAGTTTGGTGTCTACCAAGAGCTATGGAAATTTTTTCTGTGAAACGCCCTGTGTGTGTGGTTGCATTGTATGTGTTTGTGTATATACATGCACACATAATTTAAGTTGATGTGGGAACTAGTAAATTTCCTTGTGCAAGGAAAATAGTCTCAGCACAGAACTCAGGGTTTTAGATTTCTCTAGCTTTTTGTAGCATAACCAAATGACAGGAAATTATTTTTTTTTTCTTAAATGATGTCTTCTTTTCAATTATGTACATCAAATTAGCCTGATTTGGTTGTCCTCATTTTCCTCTACACAGTTTTGAAACTTTTAGAGGGGAGCAACGGTAGGAAGTCTGCTTGGGGGTTGGTAATATCATCAGGTAATTCAGCAAAAGTGGAGCATTGGTCTGTCACTTTCTATATCCAGGCATTGAGTTAAGAATATTGGGGAACATTGAACTAACTCAGCTTAGTCATGTGCTCTTATATTATCAACAGCAATTGTATATCTCTTTCCCTATCCACTCACTTTCTGGAGGTTTTGGTTGGCCTGCCCTGAATTATGATGTGGTAAAGGGGCAGTCAAGTAGTAAATGTAACTTTTGAAAATTGGAACCTCAAAGCACATTGCTCTCTTATAGACTATTACACTAACTTTTGGCTTTGAAGTCCCTGAGTAGGCAGTCTTTCACTGACATTAGAAATTGTTCAAGTTAGAGAGGAATACATCTCTGAAGATGAAAAAATATTAAGCCACAATCAAAGAGAAATTAATATTTTTTGATCTTTGCATTTCCTGGAACAGGCTGAGTCATGAGTTGAATGACAGTAAATAGTTATATGGCATATTAATCAGAGTTAGTTACATAAAGTGAACTGAAAAATTGCAAACTAAATACATGGATCAGTACCACCAAAGAAAACATTTTGAAGAAAGTGCCTTATAGAGGAAACAGAAAAGGTAAGCTCTCACTCATGAATGTTCAGTTAAGCTATGAAGAAGAGATTGGTGTGTCAGGAGACAGATGAGCATGATCTTGATCAGAATGCATCCAAATGCTAAACTGGTCCATTACTTGAAATCAGCTATTCAAACCTATGTATGGTATCTGTTTTATTAAATATTTATTAATTGAATATTTATCCAATAAATATCATCTTACTATTTTCAATTGCTCAAGAATATAGGACTGATTAAGATAGATGAGCTCTTTTGCTATCACAAAGGTTAACATCTTAATAGGGGAGACATGGAATAAGTAAATAGGTAAATAGATTCCTAATGCAATGTGGATACAAGTTCTGTAAAGAAAAGACAGGAGAAGGGGCAAAGGAAATATGTGATCACAATTTTATAAAGGATAATGGTAAAAAAAAGACTTGAAGTACAAGCCATATTTCCACCTGCACAGCACACAGGCCCTGAAACGGTGGAATGCTCAGGAGCATCAGTGAGGATGTGTGGTGTGAAGTCAAGTGAATGAGGAGGAAAGTGGTTGAAGATGCAATTAGAGGTATAAACAGAGATCAGGGAGGCCGTCTGTGTATTTTGGATTTTAGCCTAGTTTTTAGGATGCCTGTATGACCTGATTTCCATTTTTAAGTCCAGTGTCACAATAGCTCTTCTGTGGTAGAATGGAGATGGGGAGATCATTTTAATGGCTAATGCAGGAATCCAGGCAAAAGATGGTGGTCATTTAGACTAGTGAGGTAACAATGGAGAGTGGGAATATTGCATTCAGAGTAGGCTTTATAAGTAAATCAGGGTGATGGATTGGGTTTTGGAAGTGAGAGGATGGGATGTTACAGATGACTCCAAGTAGTTTGGGTCAAGGATCTGAATGAACAATGGCACCACTTAAAGTGATAGAGGACCCTGGAGAAGACCAGTCTTACGGCATGGGAGTGGGGAGGAAGATCAGTAGTTTATTTCAGATGTGTTGGATTTACGATGTCTATTAGAAATGCAAGTGAAGATTAGAGTCACTGATTGGATATTTGATTATGAAGCTCAGGGGAAAGGAAGAGCTTGAGACATACATAGAGCATTCCAACTATGATGGATGTGCAGTATTTAAAAATCATGGGACCTGATGAGTTAGACTAGATATGCATATTAATAAAGAGAAGAAGAGATCCAAAGACTGTCTCAACTTCTGTGTTCAAAAAGAGTAGGAGGATCCAGCAAAGGAACGTGAGAGAAGAAAGATTAGAAGGCAGAATACAGCAAGCACCATGTAATAACTGTGCACATATCTATAAATCGAGGAGAGGGGAAGTAACCCTTAGGGAGAGGGACAAAGCAAAAGTTTCCTGGAAGAAGTCATGATTGAGATAGATCTTCAAGGTTTTAGGCTTATAAATAATTGGCAAGCTACTGTCCACCCCTCCTAGAGTCTAAATCAAGTCCCCTTTAAAGGAGTGTGCATTCTTATAGGAAATAACATGATATATACTCAAATAACTCAAGTAACATTTCTAGAGTACTTTCATGTTCTCACAATAATTCTGTGTAGTAAATGTATGTATTGTTACCCAGAAGTAATAAAGTAATATCTGTCCAAAGGCAGGTAGACTACAGCTTTGTGACACAACTGAGGGTAGATCCCTTGCCTTCTGAATCCTACATCCCTCTTCTTTTCACTCCACCACCTATTGCAACAGAGAATGCAGGGAATGCCAGAAGATCAACTCAAAAAGCATTCTGGAGGAGTTCCATGGAAAGCCTACTTCTTTCTGGAAAGATCAGAGGTTTGTGGGAGAGGTGCCATTTTGGACTAGAATTTATAAAATGGACAGAATTCCAGGATAAAAGTTGCCTTACCATGGCATTCCAAGTTCATGCATGATTCCGTCCCGCCAAGCCACCCTCATCCGTTTTCATTACTTACAGCTGCGGGATGCCACGTCTGACCATGCTGTACATCATGTCAACCTCTCTCTTGCTGATGTACCTGCAGTCACACTGCTCCCTTATATATAGAGAGGCATTCCTACTGTAAGAGTCACTCTTTCATGTATTGTTCCAGACAAAGTCCAGTGTTTTCCTTACACATCCCCCGAACAATTTAGAAGCCCCTCCTCCTAAGTCCATGCATACTGTGCGTCTCTCAAACTAAGTTCTATGGTATTCTACTTCTAATTTCTTATCTGTCTTCTTTAAACTGTGAACTTCAGGAGAGAAGGACTTGTCAAGCATGTAACTGATGCTAGTCCCACGTACCAAGGTACAATGGTCACTCACACTGATCACATCTTATCCCCATGGAGCTTCAAGTATAGCAATACTTAGTAAATACTCATAGTGTTCCAGATCCATATTTTATAAGCACATCTTGTGCTTAGATGTATTATCTGAACTGAGGTTTATTGTACCTACTTTAAAGTAAAGTTTATTTTATTTCACTTTATTCTTTGAAGTATATCCTTCTGAAGTAAAGATTGCTGTAACTTTATGGTGTATAAAGTCTGAGCAAAATGGGCATCAAATAATAATTCACAGACTATGATGGTAATTTAGATAGAGTCTGTGCTTCCTTCAAAAGAGATATTTTCTCCAACTTTGCCCCTAAAGTTGGATGGGAAAGTTAAAAAAAAAATGGCTTGTGTATGTATGTTTCATTAGACATTATCTTATCCTTTGAATCATATTACTAAATAATTTTGTTCCTGAATTGTACAGACTGCAAGAAATTTGGGGGCTTCAGGGTTTCAAACAATGCAAATGACATATATCAGACAAGCAAGACCCCTGCATTTTAATACATGTGAATTCATGCAAGAAAGAAGACAAGATTAAGAGAGTGGGATAAGTGTTTTGCCAAAAAAAAAAAAAACAAAAACAAAAACCAGTACGTACAGAAATCCTCCAGGAAAAGTGGTGCAATAATTAAATCACATATTGACAATATATATTCCCAGGAAAATACAAAACACCTTCCAATTTATAAATAGCTTATCACCTTCCTTCGTCCTCTCCAGCACTTTAAAACTCTGGCTAGTAAGCACACAGAAGCACAGATTTACACTTTTAAGGCTTGACTTCCATTTTGCAGTTTCTGTGGAGGTAATTAGACTATATTAAAAAAAGATCTCTTGTAAAAGGAAATAGTTTAGAGTATATACGAATATCTATGTCATCCTATTAGCATATTAGCATAGTTTATAAATTTCTGTGTTGATTTTCTGCATTCATTTTTTTGTAAAGATTTCAGGGGTCAGAAAATACTGAGTTTTACCCTTAACCCTATTAGGCTCATGGCGAATCATCTTTTGAAAGGCTTGATTATGTTAGAAAATTACATTTCTTAAGTTCATGTCTTTGCTGGAGACTCTTAGCTAATTTGGGCCTTCCCTGGTGGCCCAATGGTAAAGAATCCACCTGCCAATGCAGGAGACACAGGTTTGATCCCTGATCCAGGAAGATTCCCTGGAGAAGGAAATGGCAACCCACTCAGGTATTCCTGCCTGGGAAATCCTACGGACATAGGAGCCTGGTGAGCTACAGCCTGTGGGGTTGAAAGAATCAGACATGAATCAGAGAGATCAAACACACACACACACACACACACATGCACATTAATTTGCCTTGAAACTGAATTTAAGCCTGAAATTGTACATTATGAATTTAAAATATAGTCACCTATGAGTTATTTTTGAAATAACTATTTTGTATTTAAAGAAAGGAAATCTCAAGTATTCTTATGTTTTTAATTTTGTGGTACCATATGTAAAACACCCTTGTTTTCATTTCTGCCAGGTAACTTTAGTGTTAAAATTTTGCAGTTTGATTTTGGCTCAAATATAATTTTAAAACTAACTGTCACTCCTTTAAAAACCAATGAGAAAATGTGCATTTTTAAAAATTTTAATACAACTGAAAATAAAGATCTAAGATCACACTACATGCAATTTATCTGACCTCAGGGATACCTTATAATCAAAAAGTTCAAGATGTTTGTTGGTAAATATTCTAGAGAAATTATTCCCATAAATCTAGTCAAAGAGATAGCTTGTAATAAAGTATCTTTTCTTCAGTCAAAGAAAAAAAAAAAGGCTCGAAATAAGTAAAGATCACTACGTCTTTAATCTATTTAAAGATTAACCTTTTAAACAGCCAAGATTTGTAACGTACTTGTTCTTATTCAAAGTTCAATTGTGCTCAGCACCGTGGAAAGTTTTATGATTGAGTATATGTAATTATAGTATATGAAGATTTAAAAATAACTCAAGGGATTGGACAAAGTTTTCCAGTAGTTAATCATTAATGAAGATCTTAAATCTGTGCTTTAAATACAGACAAAACTAGTTATAATGATCTCATTAATGCCTTATTAAGGTTATCTATTTTAGTATTTGTCAGGAGAATTCAGATGGAAATGAACTCCTTAACATATTTAGAAAGGGTTGTTGATCATTTACTCAGATAAAAGACATATATAGTTGATTAATTATTGTGTAAATAAAGGTTCCAATAGAAGCATCAGAATGTAGCTAAATGTAGCATGCTCAAATAAAATAAGCTTATATGCCAGTGCTCTCTGCCGTCTGTCTTTTTATTTGCTTTTACTAATTTAGGAGGTAATTTGAAAATGTAGTGGAAGTTGGAGAAAAAGTAGAGATGAAATAAACATGAATGTGAGTTGGGTTTTCCTAGGACTTCAAAGAGTATCAGATGGAATTAAGACCTTTCAAAGATGTGTTCCAAACTTCAGTTTTAAAAGGTGAAAACGTGCTTCTTTGCCTTTGACAAAATCTGTTGTCCCAAGTTCAAACTGCAGAAAACAAGACATCTTTCAAAAAGCTCACAATTATCCCTTCCTCTTAAAATGGAATACTGTGATATAAAGCCAAAGGAAACTGCAATTACTGGTAAGAGAGACTATAATTAATGGTACAGGTGAAGAATTTCCCTGCAATGCAGGAGACACAGGAGACACTGGTTCAGTCCCTGAAGGGTCAGGAAGATCCCCTGGAGAAGGAAATGACAACCCACTGCAGTAGTCTTGCCTGGAGAATCCTATGGACAGAGGACCCTGTCAGTCCATGGGGTTTCAAAGAGTGGGACATGACTGAGCAGCTAATACTTTCACTTTCAAGGGAGCATGCTTGAGATCAATTATTATTATTCCAAGTGTGCAAGTGATTCCATTTGAACACTGTGATTCAGTGGTTCACCAAGTGGGGAACAGGAATCCAGACAATTATTTTGGGATGTGGTGAAGTAGAAAACAGTGGTGAGTGGGCATTAGATTGAAAAAATGAACTGTATATTTGTGTGTGTGTGTTATTCACTAAGTCGTGTCTGTCTCTTTGTGACCCTGTGAACTGTAGCCCACCAGGCTCCTCTGTCCATGAGATTTCCAAGGCAAGAATACTAGAGTGGGTAGCCATTCCCTTCTCCAGGGGATCTTTCCGACCCAGGGATTAAACCCAGGTTTCTTGCACTGCAGGCAGATTCTTTACCAACTGAGCTACCAGGGAAGCCCCATCTGTGTTATTGTTGTTCAGTCACTCAGTCGTGTCTGACTCTTGTGACCCCATGGACTGTAGCATACCAGGCTTCCCTGTCCTTCTCTGTCTCCTGGGGATTGCTCAAACTCATGCCTATTGAATCTATGATGCCATACAACCATTTCATCCTCTCTTGCCCCCTTCTCCTCCTGCACTGAGTCTTTCCCAGCATCAGGGTCTTTTCCAATGAGTCGGCTCTTCACATCAGGTGGCCAAAGTATTGGAGCTTCTGTTACAGTATCAGTCTTTCCATTGAATCTTCAGGGTTGATTTCCTTTAGGATGGACTGATTTGATCTCCTTGCCACCAAGGGACTCTCAACAGTCTTTTCCAACACCACAGTTCAAAAGCATCGGTTCTTCAGTGCTCAGCCTTCTTTATGGTCCAACTCTCACATCTGTACATAACTACCGGAAAAACCATAGCTTTGACTATATAGACTTTTCTCAGCAGTGATGTCTCTGCTTTTTGATACACTATCTAGGTTTGTCATTGTTTTTCTTCCAAAGAGCAAGCATCTTTTTTATTTCATGGCTTTAGTAATCCGCAGTGATTTCGGAGCCCAAGAAAATGAAGTCTGTCACTGTTTCCATTGTTTCCCCATCTATTCGGCATGAAGTAATGGGTCAGGATGCCATATTCTTAATTTTCTGAATGTTGAGTTTTAAGCCAACTTTTTCACTCTCCTCTTTCACCTTCATCAAGAGGATCTTTACTTCCTCTTCACTTCCTGTCATCAGGGTGGTGTCATCTGCATGAAATATGAAATGAATATCTGAGGTTATTGATATTTCTCCCTGCAATCTTGATTCCAGCTTGAGGAATTCCAGTAGGTGAAATCTTTACCACTAGTGCAACCTGGGATGCTCTCTCAATGCATATTACCCCTTCTTAAATGATAAGAGCCTATGAAAAGTATTATCATATCTGATTGGTCTCTAAAGCCTAAAAAGCCTACTTAATTGATGTTTTTCTGAGCTTGTCTTTTTCTTCTAACGTCCAAGATTATCTTTGATTGGGAATATTAAAGTAAACTCCTACGTGATTTTACTACCATGATTTCTCTCCCATCTTCTGTCTATTCTTTTACACCATACCCTAGTTTCTTAATGTGCACAGACTTATCCTTAGTCATCATTCTAGCCTTAGGTTTTTTTTTTTTTTCTGTTGCTGTTGTTTTCCTACCTGTCTACCTCCCTAGACTAAGCTGTCACCCTCTGAATCTTATAATGTTCCCTGGTTCCCATGCTTCTTGCTTTTCTCTTGTTTATTCCCTGTCTGGGGAAATCCCAGTTTTTCTTCACTGTGCAAACAAATCTTTCCTGCAAACTCTCTTGCTAAATTAAATGTTCCCTTCAGTGACTTCCATGTACTCTTGATGTGCCTCTATCAAAGAAATCAATCATTTTGTGTGGTTGTTATTTGTTTCTATCTCTCTCTCAGTAGTCTGAAAGATCTTTTAGCACAGAAATGCTGTATTGGTCATTTAAAGGAAACTCTTCTGTTAGTAAAGTTGCTTGTATGTAGTAGTAGTAGTAGTGGATACTCAATAACTGCTTGGGGAATCAATACAAGAGATGGATATTAATAACAGAAGTCATCCTTACTAAAACTACTCAAAATACATAAAAGCGTTTGTGAAAGTATATAACTAGTTCCAGGGCTGGCTCGTGGAGAACCTAACTAAAAGTTTTTGTCTCTCTTACTTTTACTTCCCCTTTTAGCAGACAACTTCCCAGTGCCATATTACCTTTCCTTGTTTGAGCCCAGTTTTTTGTCTCCCAAGCCCCACCTTGGGGTAGTGATTGTTTATATTCTAAATATGTTCTGGCCCCCTACACACTCACAGCAGACTTTACCTCTTCTGTGTGTTATCCCCTCTCAGACGTCATAGCTGTCCATGTGAATGAGAAATAGCGTAAGTGGCTTGGCTAATTAACTTCCACACATAATGTCTGTCTGTTTTAATTAGATTCTTCTGGATACCTGTGATGTAATCCAAAGGAGTAGCTCATATATGGGGAGTGACAGTACTTGGTTCAGAAGGGCAAGGAGGCAGTTTTGGGAAGGAGAAGGATGGAGATTTAGAGTCTGTGGGCATCATTCTGCAGTACCAAACTACCTTTCAACGTCACAGTAGCATAGATCCTTGGAAAAGCAAACCTCATTTTCCCACTGTTGAATAATTCAGGCTCCTAATGGGATATTATTAGGTGTTTAGTGATTCCATTGCCTTCTTGCCTTCTTCTCTACCCTCTTTCCTTCCTTTAATAAATATATATTCCAGGCAGTCTGCAGGAATGAAGTGAGGGAAACTTGTATGGCCTCAGGCCTTCAAGGTGCTTATAATCACTCTAGTAAGGGAATAACTGTTGAACATTTAGAAGATAACTGCCATTGTGCTAAGTGGTGTGAAGAAAACTACCAACTAGACGAGCATCTGTCTTCAGGGTTTTAATGTAATATCCACAGTGTGTGTCTGTGCTCAGTCGCGGAGTCGTGGCTGACTCATTTGGCCTACAACAACCTGCCAGGCTCCTCTGTCCATGGAATTCTCCCAGCAAGAATGCTGGAGTGGGTTGACATTTCCTCCTCCAAGGGATCTTACCAACCCAGGGACTGAACCCAGGTCTCCTACATTGAAGGCAAATTCCTTACCATCTGAGCCACCCAGTATCCACAGAATTAGTGTTAAAAACTATTTTGTATATAGTTAACACACTATAAGTTTTGTGGATTAAGTGTTGGATAAAGGCAGTTTCTGTCCGAATACTCGGTACCTAGGATTATAATGCAATCCTCCATTTTTCCAGTGAGATGATTGAGAAAAGAGCTTTCAGCCAGTTTGTATAAATAAATTGTATGAATGTGAAGAAAATTTTCAAATGCTTAATGATATTATTTAATATCTTACTTTCATTACTCATATGTACATAAAAGTACATTGTATGTAAATAATGTTAATTTGGAAGTACTCTTTCTCATGTTCACTTCATAAGCAATCTTATTCAGACTTAAGCACATCATCAATAACAGTGATTTATCATCAAGAAGCTACACTTTAGTTACCAGTTCAGTTTTCCCAAAGACATTTTTACTTATATCTAATAAACTTTCAATAAAATATTTTTGAAATCATATATATTTTGTCAGTGAAAATTTTATGTCAGGCTACAAATGCCAGTTCACCTAAATTTTGGTCCTTTCCCCCCTTATCCTATAAGGATACATTCATGATCTTGACAACTTTTCATTTTGTATTGAATTCGATTCTAAAATCCAGCCTTTTCAGTTATGAGGTTATTCTCCATTATGCAAGAATAACACTTAAATAATGATAAAAAATATTGCCTACTTATTTAAAATAGGGCTTCCCTTGTGGCTCAGCTGGTAAAGAATCCACCTGCAATGCAGGAGACCTTGGTTCAATCCCTGGGTTGGGAAGATCCGCTGGAGAAGGGACAGGCTACCCACTCCAGTATTCTGCCCTGGAGAATTCCATTGACTGGACAGTCCATGGGGTCATAAAGAGCTGGACATGACTGAGCGACTTTCAATATTTAAAATAATCCTAGCAGATAAATACTGAAATCTCCAAAATATCATATTGTTTCTTTGACAGAATGAGTTTGTTGGGAAAGTACAACATGATTGAAAGACTTTAAGAGCTTGAATATAGATGACTTTATTTTCAGTGGGATTAATTTGAGGCGTTACAGTTTATCTTCCATTTGAATATTTATGAAAATATGAGTACTTTTGCTCAGTTTAAGTGAATTATTTAGCAGTGGACTGAATTACGTCCCCTCAAAATTCATATTCATTAGGAAGCCCTAGTACCTGATGGATTTGAAGATAGGACATGTGAAAAGGTAATAAAGCTAAATAAAGTCACAGGGGTGGTGGTGCCCTTATAAGAAGAGGGAAAGACCCCAGAGCTCTCTTTCTCCTGCATGAGGACATAGCTAAAAGACTGCTGACTGAAAGCCAAGAAGAGAGCCCTCCCCTCCTAAGGAACTCAGTGAGTTGGCACCTTGATCTTGAACTTCCCAGACTCCAGAACTGAGAGACATAAATTTCTACTGTTTAAACTACTCTGTCCATGGTGTTTTGGTATGGCAGCCCAATCAAGCTGGTTAAGTACAGTTACAGCAGGCAAGTATTAATAGTAAAAGGCAAGCTGTCATGGAATAGCTCTGGGAGAAGAGATATAAAACATTCTTCCTCTTTATGCCTAAGTATAGTATTCTTGGATGGCCAAAATTGCATGCCTGCATTGGTCCTAGTTGATGCTTGGAAAAGGAAGAGACTTGAACAGTAAGTGACAAGGCTACCGGTAATATAACAAATACCCATATACCAAATGATTTCAAATTGTAGCAATCTTAAATCCAATAAATTTGACACCTTCAAATGATTATCAAAACAAAGACATTATTATTAAAATTTTTATCCGGATAAAAGAAAAATATATATTAAAAATATATAATTCAGTAATTCTATGCTGTCTTCACTATTAATACAGGTGCATGCATGAATACATTGGTTTATATACATGTATGTCTATACGCACACAAGAAATTTATATTTTATCATCATTAAAAACCACTGTATATTCAATTTTATTTTCATTCTTTTTCACTTAAAATTATATCATCATGTTTTGTCATGCAATTAAAAATTATCATGATTATCATTTTTAATAGTTGCGAAGAGTTGACTCATTGGAAAAGACTTTGATGCTGGGAGGGATTGGGGGCAGGAGAAGAAGGGGATGACCGAGGATGAGATGGCTGGATGGCATCACTTACTCGATGGATGCAAGTCTGAGTGGACTCTGGGAGTTGGTGATGGACAGGGAGGCCTGGCATGCTGCGGTTCATGGGGTCGCGAAGAGTCGGACACGACTGAGTGACTGAACTGAACTGAACTGAACTGAACTGATAATATTCTTAGCTTGTCTAGGATATAAGAAAAAATAGCAAACACATTGAAAAGTTATTATTAGTTCAAAGATCTAGTCTTTGGAGCAAGTGGTGTTCCAGCCAAAGCTGTTGACAAGTGTATTCTTCTTGAGGGACTAATGGTGACAATTCCCAAAGTAAAGCTGGATGCTCAGTCAGGTTTCTGCTTGGTGTGATTCTTGTGCAGAGCACAAACTTTGAGCTCCCCCAACAGCTAGTGGGGAACCTTGCTCAGCTAACAAAGTTGACAGAATGGCCAAATAATGTGCCTCTGTGTGACACTCAGAGATCCCATGCTTTTCTCTCACTTAAGCCTCTGAGGAATCTTAGTGAACACTTCAAGAGTACCAAAATTTTGAAAGGGGAATCTGGTTGTCCATGTATGCTAAATGATGGGATCAGAATTAAAGGACTTTGTTATTACGTACTATATTCTTTCATTGACAATAAAACTTCTCCTCAGTGGCTTAGCAGAGAGAACACTACTGAAAAAAACGAACCAAACACCTGATTCTGGAGTTTGTGAAGTTGTGTTCTAACTCCACACTTCTTCAAAACCAACAGTCATGAAATCAGGTCTTAATCCTCCTTATCCTCACCAAAGCTGAAGAATGATCTGGAATATAATCCTTTGCAACCTACAACTTCAGGCTGCCTTGAAGGCTTATCCCAGCTAAGAGAGGAAAAAAAGATATGTTCCCAGCTCCATCTCTCTTTTTAAATCACCATTTAAAATGGTGAACTCTTCAGGAACTTTCTTCTGAGGGTCAGATAAGTTACTCTGACCTAAATAAAAGTTTTCTTTCTAACTAGTCTTCTAAAGGGAAGGGTAGAGCATGATTAAATAGCTTTCATTTGAAATATTCAATAAAAGATGAAGAAAATTGCAAATCCAGCAGAGGTCACTTGACAAGGTATAATGAAGTATACCTAACTGAATTGCATGGGAAGGCCAAAGCTCCAGGACCCTGAATGGTAGGCCACAGCAATGTTATTTAATCAGGTATTCGTTTGCCTTCCTAGAGTCTGTCTCGATGCCTCCTGTGCACCCTGACCATGGTGCAGAGCTTTCTTCTCCTGACAATTGAGTATTCTGGGCTCAACTGCACTATTTTTTATTCCCTGGCTGGTATTCTCCCTTGACATACTAAGCTGTCTAGGGACATTTATGAATACCTTCCAAACTCAGAGGGACGAATCATATAGATTTTATAGCACAGTATTTCTCTGAAATTCATATTCTATTAAAATTGTTATGAGCTAATTTTGGGGAAACGTAGATTAAAGTTCTTTATTTTGGATAGCTCCATCTTTTTATCTAAAAAAGTCTGGTAATTGGTAATAACTTTATTCCATACTACTATTTGTCTAAATTCATATGACTTAAAAGTAATTTTCACTTTTACTCAAAGTGCAAAATGTTACTTTTCTCCATAAAAATGTTGTAGAATATATCTGATGAAGAATGTATAATTTATAAAATTCTGAGTGGAAGAATCAAACTTATACTACAATAAAGGAATGGGATTTTCTTAGAAAATTGGTCATCTAAGTGGAGAATACTAAAATATTCTGATTTATGAATAGATAGGTGACATGTTTGAAATTGAGCTAGTTAATGGGAGACCTGAAATTATTAAGGAAATACTGTGTTTGAAAGCATAATGGAAAGATTAAACTACCAGATTCATCTTATAGTCAGTATTTATATTAAAAAATAAATTACATAATAGAAACTAGGCAATGAGGTTGTTTATACATCATAGTGACACAGCTTCCCAGAGATGGGGCCGATAATGACAAACGTTATTTCTTAAAAATATTTTTGTGGGATATATTGTATCTGGATATTAAAGAGACTGATTCAATTCTTTATTCTTCAACATATTTGTAAGAGAGCTTATCATATGCTAGGTACTGTTCTAGATTCTGAGCAAACAAAGGTGAGCACTCCTCTCCAGGAGCAGAAGGTGGGGAGAGGAACAATTAACAATTAGGAAGGATAATCTCAGAGTGGCTCAGTGGTAAAGAATCGCCTGTGGATGCAGGAGACGCAGGAGTGCAGGTTCGATCCCTGGGTTGGGAAGTAAGATCCCTGGAGTGAGAAATGGCAACCCACTCCAGTATTCTTGCCTTGATAATCCCATGGACAGAGGAGCCTGGTTGAGCTACACTCCATGGGATTGCAAAGAGTTGGAGACAACTCAGCGACCAAGTACATGCAAGAAGATAATCTGAGATACTTCTAACTGTTATGAATATACAAAAACTAGGTGGTAAAATTTTGTTAAAGAAAGAAAGGAGTGGAAATTTAGTTTGGGGTTCAGAGTAGGTATCTCTGAGAAATAAGATTTGAGCTGAGACTTGTGTGAGTAAAAGGTGCCAATCATGCAATCATATGGATTCTTAGAGCAGAGGGAAGAGGACATGCAAAGGACATACTACATGAGTTTAGGAATTTAAGAAAAAGTAAATACTAGTGAGACAGAAATGTGGTGAACCAGAGCAAAGCAGTATGGTGTCATTTGTATCTAGGATTCCCAGCATCTAATAAGGCAGTGTCCATGGTGAAAAGGGATAGTGAAGAAAAACTGATTTGCCACCATTATCTATCAGGGGGAAATTGAAGTGGTTTTCCAAGACTACACACAGTATAACTGAAATGGTTAGGTTTTTTGTTTCCCTAATGAAATCTTCAACACATGCTGGAGAGTCATGTTTCTCTTAAAATACATACACACACACACACACACACACACATATATATATATATATATATATATATATATATATTTATATTTATATTTAGATCCAGACATTTCATCATTGTTTGTATCCAAGCTTTCCTTTGATAGAGTAATCTCTGATATGTTGATAAAGACAGAGCCCCAAGGTTGTAATCAACAGACCCAGGTTCAAGTCATGGTTTAAGTACTTGTAACTTTCTGGTGCTACCTTGTCTCACTTGAGCCATCCAAGCCTAGTCTCTCATCTATAAAATATGAGGGTCAACTGACAAGGAAGCTAGTTAGGGACCAATGGTGGGAAGATATATCATTACATAAAAGTTCAAGTAGAATTTCAGAATGTAGCTCAGATATTTGTCATACCTTAGGAAAACAAGTATGATAAATCAAAACTGTATTGTTTCAGTCAATCATTTGAGTTTTCAATTCAGAAATTTATAGACTGAGAAAAAAATTTGCCTTTTTTGTATTAAAGGTAAGAATCGTGCATCACAGCTGTCTGTAGCTAACCGAAAATAGCTGGATCATGGTCTGGTTCCTCTGGTGGTTTCAGCCTGATTCTTACTAATGCAGCATTGATCTGATTTCATCTTTAGTCATTAATTTGGATAAAACACTAAGATAAGTGAGATCAAGGCCATTTTCAGTTCTATTATGTAAGGAACTTGACATATGAAATTTTTTTCACAAAATGAAGGAGTAATTTTTCAATTATGTGAAATAGGTTTATCATTTTGTTTTTATTTTTGCTATAATCTTCATCATACTGAATTTCATAAATGCTTTGTCAGGCTCAATAAAAGGGAAGTGTAGATTACTAACCAATATCTATTAAACCAGAAAAGTCGGATGGGAAACAGAAATGTAATAGTCTAGGACAAAATACTAATTTTCTTATCGTGATTTATTCTTAATCACCATAGAGGGTGTTGGTTTTCTTCATTATAAGATTGATCCTCACTATATTTTCTTAAATGTAAAGAATAATGGCTACAGAAGCTTAGAAATTTCATAGTATCTTTGGAGAAGAAGATTCTAAGTATAGAGTTATTAAAATTGAAAACTATCTGTTTTTAAGTTTGTAGGAGTGACTACCCATAATCTCATCTGTTTTACATTTATTTCTCAGTATGGATTAACATTTTTTCCAAACATTTTTCTGTATTATAATCATGGTGGGGAAATGTTATTTCAAACCTCAGATAAAAGCCTTATAGTGATTCTATGTGACAGAATTTTATCTGGGTTTCAAGAAATCCTAATAATAGCATTTACAATTCTTCTTTGCAATTTTTCCTCTTCTTGTTACTATAGAAATATGAAAAACACGTTCCTGGTTTAAAAAGCTAAAAGAAAAAAAAAATCAGCGGTTTAATCTGAGTCTTAGGAAAAGGATCACAAATCCTGGTGTAGTATTTTGTATTTAAGCTAGTTTCTGTGAAGACCCCTGACATGCCCCCTGGGAGCTAAATATTGACAAGCATGCTTTGGCAATCAAGATCAAGCTTGTTGAATTAACACAGCTCAAGTCTTGCATTGACACTATAACCCAAGACTGAGAACTCTTATCTCACCCCATTTATTTTGGCTTTATAGGTGATACTGTACACTTGAATTAGGGATTTTCACTGTATCTTAAATGCTACCATGTGGATTAATTTGATTTGAGAATATACTAGTCCTTATCATGTTCACAGTGGAAATTATAAATGAAATGGAACATTCATTGTTTTCTCTCCCAGCATGGATCTAGAATAAAACTAACTATATGCCTAAGTCTGGTATCTTTTCTATTAGAAAATGTCTTATAATTTCCACCTCCTAAAAAAGAAAGAGAAAAAAGAAGGATAATATTGTCCTTTATGTATCTTCCAGGTAAAGGTTAATCTATCCCAAATTGCTAATTCTTTCAAGGCTTTGATCAAAAATTAAAATATAAATTATAAAAGAAATAAAAGTTAATTTATTTTTCATCATGACTATTCAAACTCAAATGGCAATCTCCCAATGATGATTATTTTTGTAAAACTTAAAACTGTCTTTAAGTTTTAGAGGAAAACATAACCCTTTACAATCTTTCAGGAGTTAAGTAATGAATTTTATTAATAGCTAGGAATAAGGTTGTAGTGGTAGTGGTGGGAAGAACTAACACTCATTAACAGCTTACTGTGTGACAGATTCAATATGGAGCACTTTACATGCATTTTCCCACTTAACTCTATGGAGTGGTTATTTTCATTGGCCCTGTTTAACCCTTGAAGAAACAGACTGAAAAGAGCTTCAGAAACTTATCTGGTCATGCTCAATGTTTCCTAAAGCCTACTTTTCTTTTTTTAATTAATTAATTTATTTTAATTGGAGACTAATTGCTTTACAGTATTCTGGCACTCTTATTTTCTTTTCCATGAATATGCTCACAGTCAAGGTAGTAACTAGATTCTTCTCCTGCCCTTACACAATGCATACCACAAAGGAAGAGGCATGCATGCCTGTACTTCTATCATTCAAGGCGATGACTGCTAGTGCTAGAGGGAACAAAGGGAAGGAACATGGTGACTGGGGATGACCCAAGAGGGCCCCCAAAAGGACATCACATTCTGTAGGGACCTTAAAGGAAGAATAAGCAAAGAAGGTGAAGAACATTTCAGACAGTGGAAATAACAAGAGAATTGACACAAAGGTGGGAATAAACACAATCTCTTCAAGAAATTGCTGATAGTTCAGTGTTTCAGGAGTCACTGGGTGGAGGCCACATAAATGATGCAAAGAACTGAATGAGTTTAAACATCAAAGGCATACTTACCAGCTGATAACCTCTGTATCTTCACTGTGAATTGAAGATAATAACCCAAATCAGACCTCCCAGAGCTGTTATGAGGGATGAATGAGATAATGCATGCTGAATGCCTGGCTTAGTCTTACTTCTCAATTTTGAGATCACGGCTTCATTTTCTCAAGTTAAAATCACACTCGTCTTAACCTTCAGAAATAATTTTTGAACTAACTTCTGACATTAATTTTTTAAAATAAAATAGCCACTTGGCACAATTTTCCTACCTCCTGTAAGAAAGTAAAAGTTGCTCAGCCGTGTCTGACTCTTTGCTACCCCATGTAGTATACAGTCCGTGGAATTCTCCGGGCCAGAATACTGGCGTGAGTGGCTGTTCCCTTCTCCAGGGGATTTTCCCAACCCAGGGATTGAACCCAGGTCTCCTGCATTACAGGAAGATTCTTTACCAGCTAAGCCACCAGGGAAGCCCAAGAATACTGGAGTGGGTAGCCTATCCCTTATCCAGAGAATCTTCCCAATTCACGAATTGAACTGGGGTCTCCTACATTGCAGGCAGATTCTTTACCAGCTGAGCTACCAGGGAAGCCACCTCTATAGGAAAGAGATGTGAATTGGGTCTTTCTTGATATATTGTTGTTGTTGTTCAGTCACTCAGGCATGTCCAACTTTTTGAGCCTCTTGGATTGCAGCATGCCAGGCTTCCCTGTCCTTCACCAACTCCTGGATCTTGCTCAAACTCATGTCTATCGAATTAGTGATGCCATCCAACCATCTCATCCTCTGTCATCCCCTTCCTGCCTTCAGTATTTCCCAGCATCAGGGTCTTTTCCAATGAGTCAGCTCTTTGCATCAGGTGGCCAAAGTATTGGACCTTCAGCTTCAGCATCAGTCTGTCCAGTGAATATTCAGGATTGATTTCGTTTAGGATTAACTTGTTTGCTCTCCTTGCATTCATAGGGACTCTCAAGAGTCTTCTCTAACATCACAGTTCAAAAGCATCAATCGTTCAGTGCTCAGCCTTCTTTATGTTCCAACTCTCACATACATACATGACTACTGGAAAAACTACAGCTTTGACTAGACAGACCTTTGTTGACAAAGTAATGTCTCTGATTTTTAATATGCTGTCTAGATTTGTCATAGCCTCTCTTCCAAAGAACAAGCATCTTTTAATTTTGTGGCTGCAGTCACCATCTGAAGTGATTTTGTAGCCCAAGAAAATAAAGTATCTCACTGTTTCTACTTTCTCCCCATCCATTTGCCATGAAGTGATGGGACCGGACGCCATGATCTTCGTTTTTTGAATGTTGAGTTTTAAGCCAACTTTTTCATTCTCCTCTGTCACCGACTTCAAAAGGCTTTTTAGTTCCTCTTCACTTTCTGCCATAAGGGTGGTGTCATCTACATATCTGAGGTTATTGATATTTCTTTATAAATAGGTTCTTTTATCTCTTTCTCAAAGATGGTTAACATAATTTAATCCCTACAAGCAAGTGTCATTTAGTACTAAACTTTCCCATATTTGTATGATTGGTTTTCTAAAATAATTTTGAATTCATATGATTTCAAATACCTATATTTGTGATAAAGTAAATTATAAAGATGTCATAAAGTCGAAGTTGTCTGTCACAGTGCCCAGCACATAGAGGCACCTAGTTAGTTCACCTTTCCTTTCTCTGCCTTCGCCTTTATATTAAAATCTCCTTTGAAATCTGACCAATGTTACTTAGAAGTAACTCTGTATTATGCCAGTGTCTTCATTTGTCAAACTTCTTAGCCATCCTAGACTAAATCTCTGCAATCTAGCAAGCATCTGCTTCCCAATTTGCATCTCAGTGAACATTTCACAGAATGTCTACTCAAGTTGAACACTTATCATCTTGTTCTATAAAATCATTTATACATTCTCACTTCCATGCCTTCTTTCAAAACAGTTTCTGAAGTTTGGAATGCCTAAGGTTTATTTATCTCATTTGTGCTTTGCTGATCACCTTTTCCCAGCACATCTTGGAATTCACCTGCTCTCTGATCTACTTTGGAACTGTCCACAGTATTTCTTTGGCATTCAGATATGATACATTATATAATTATGTTCACTTTGCAAACCCTCTCTCCAGCAAATTAGGTTAGGGACCTTCTTTCTCTGTATTTGACACAAAAAGAAGTTTTACTTTTGAAAAAAATACCATCTCTTTTTTTTTTTTATCAAAGAGCACATTCAATAAAGTATATGTATCTAACTATTTCATAAATTACTTAAATATTTTAACTTCAGATAATTTCAAGATATATCAAACATTCTTACCTCAAGTCCATACTTTTGCAGTAAATTAAAATACTCTCAAATCATGTTTTAGTAGTTATTAAAATGGAAAACTCTTCATATTAAACTATGTAATGCCATTGCATTGTTCCAGCATATTTTCAAGTAGTTCTAGAATATATCTCTATATCTTATTTCTTATGTCAGTATGGAACAGTGCCGTATAAATTTCGTTACAAAAAAGATACAGAAATCTCAAAAACTAAATATTTAGAAACTGATGTAACTAGTTATAAAACCATAATTATATAAGAGAGTGTTCTTTTATAACAAGAAGGCTTCACATCTGTCATCCCGTGTTTTAAAGCCTAGAGTACTTATTAGCTGACTATTTCTATTATTACCATTCTACAAGCAACTGCCATTCTTGAAACTGATTGATGTTCAGAAATAAAGCACATTTATTACATGTTGCCAACTTCAGAGGAGCAGTCTTATAACCTACAGCGCTTTTTGAGAAGTGATGATACCTTATATTTCTGGAACTAATCACTGCTAAAGAAAGTAAAGGGTGAAAACACAATATTTTTTTTCCTGTGAAGACCTTTCATTGCATTATATGCCATTCAACTATAAAATGATTATAGTGTTTATCTGCCAAGAATGACAGTGGTGAAAGGCAACTTTATATATATGTAGAGGTATGTGTACATTCGTATATATCCATACATGCACAGTCTGTATCTTTTCCCTATTTTAGTCTGGCTAGACTGCCTTGAACAGATATGGGGGAGGGATGAGAATAGAAAGCAAGAATTAAAGCTTGTTGAGTTTTAATGTGAACAAAAATTAATGATGTTCACATAATTATTTTATTATTTTACTACTTCCAAATTACTGCTGTAATTGCCTTCAATTGTCATCTTTTGAAGTTCTTGCCTTTTTTATACCACTTGAATTTTTGCACTGGCCTTGCCTCAGTTATGTCGCTTGCTCTCACCTACTGTCCTTAAGTCACTATCCCACCTTGACTGCACACTTTGGTCCTTGGTTCACTGGTGTTTTTATCACTCTGACATCAGCCATCATCATTAAGGGATAACCATGAAATAGCTGAAGATCTAGCTAGCATATAGTAAAGGTAATAAATTTTAGCTTTTATCATCCTCACCAGAAACAGAATTCATGCTGCCAAGTATCCATCAATTTTCAAAGACTTTCTAAATGATATGGTAACTGATATTTGTGTAACACTTTAACTGTTTTGAAGCATTTTCAGAATTTCATTTGATTCTCACAACAAGCTTATGAGATAGGTGTTGTTAGCTTTATATTTAGAGTGATTAAAATCCAGTTCACGGTTGCTATCGAGAGGGAAGCAGAATTTACACTGAGTTCATGACCCTAAAATCCAAAGATGATTTTTCAACTGGACAACATTTTGGGAAATGCTTTCCAGTAGTCAACACTGTCACACCTTCTTTCAGGCCTAGGCTACTATATCTATAGAAGACATTTACAGAATCCTAATTTATACAGTGCATATTATGCATGATAAACCAAAATATAAATAATAGACTATATTCCATGTTCCTAAGTAGCTCAGATGTTTTCCACCTAGATAACCTCAGGTACTCACTCAATTTCAAATTATCTTCTACAAACCAAAAATTATCCTAGTTAGTAGAGGTAACCTCTTGAGTCTTCTCAATGCCTCTTGGCCTCTTACTCTGTATCTAAGAATGACAGGTTCCCATGTGATCCATCTCTGAATGTGACAGAATTTCATTTACCTCATTTTCTGTGTGTATAACCTTGATTTAGTCCAAGCCCATAAACTTACACATGATGAAATTTTCTTTAATCATGTCTGTTTTAGATACTATCCAGTCAGATATCAGTGTGCATAAGTAACTTAATTCCACTCTAGTTACTATTTTAGTTGTTACTGGTTTTTTAGGAGCTTCCTGGGTAGTTTTTCAGAGCTCAAGTGAAACAGGAGAATAATCAATTCTACATTTTTTTTTTCACCAGCAAACAGCCAAGTAGAAATCTACAAAAATATACTTATTTCTTATCTCACTAATTTGGGGTTCATTTGTTTGGATTTATCTCAGATTCACAAAGATGGGTCTTTAGTCACAAAACACTATCATGATTGGTTCATGCGTGCTACTCTTTTATTTACTTATTCATTCATTATTTCATTAATATTATAAGCCCATGATCCCACTAACCCAATTTAAGAACTAAAAGTTGCCCACAACCAAGCCTCTCTGTTCCTCCCTATCCTATTCTCCTGTCTCACACTCAGAGATAACCGCCATTCTAAACGTTATCATTATGACTACCAAGTTCTTGTTTTTTCTTTAATTTTATTTTCTGTATATATTTGTCTGTGTGTGTGTGTAATATACCTAAGCAATATGATATCTGATTTTGCTTGGATTTGCAGTTTATACAAAGGGCATGATACTGTATAGTGTATCCTTGGGGACTTACATCTTTTACTCCAACAGATTATTATTAAAAGGTCATCCAATGACCTTTTAATAATCTCTTCACTTTCACTTTCATCTCCTTATAATCCTTAACACCAATACCATTTATAAAGTCTGAAGTACCATTGGATCTGGTGACCACTCTGCTCAAAATTCTCAGAGGTTTTCCCTGCTCCTGTGAGAAAAACATCCAAAATGCTGAGTGGAGTGTAGAACCCTTCACAGACAGGCCCCATTGTAACTCTCAGTGCCATAGCTTGAGTTCTTCTGAAAACCAAACCTGTGACAGGAACTCGGATGCAGCTAGTTCATTTGGGAAGAGGGAACACGAGGCAAAGAAGAAGCAAAAGCCAATGAAGAGCATTATTCTGAGACCATAACTGTAAACTCCCAAGAAATATAGAGACGGCAAAGGTTCTTGCTGAATTTTCCACCTGAAGGATGAAAGCTGAAGCTTTTATCCAGTGGCACCCATCACCCCCTACTTGAAAGTTGTCCAGGGAATTTTAACTGCTTGGAACTTCTGTGGGTGCAGTTATGCAGATGTAATAGGCTTTTACTGTGCCAGCCTCAACCCTGGTGCATAAAGTTGAAAGAAGCCTTAGCAGAATGTGCAGTGTGCTTTTGCATTCTTGGGTTAGTAATAGCTGGCCTGGAACTCTTTAGCTATAGTGGAAATCAGAGGTAGTTGAGGAGATGAGATGGGGGTCCCAGAGATACCTGCCACACTCTCCTTCCAGACTTTTCCCCTTCCTGTCCCTTCTAATTCACCTAATTCACCTAATTCACCCTTACTCTAGGCCTTGTGACACACCTCATGTTCCAATTACATCCAGATCTTTGAACTTTTGCTCATGCACTTCTAGCTATAATTTCTTTACCTGCCTTCTCTGCCTTTTAAAAGGACACTTATCCTTTAAGACTTAGCTCATGTTATCTTAAAGATGACCCGACCAGACAGAGTACACGGTACCTTCCTCTGAGCTGTCACGGCCATTTGCTCAGCTGTTTCTGGATCCAGTAGTGTGTATTACAATAAGTTATTTCACCACCTCCAAACACAATAGCTACCTTATAGTTAGCATTCAAGAAACGTCTAGTGATTTAGTAGCTGAAAACATTTGAGTTTTTCATGTATACTTTTTTGTGTTTAAAGTCATGTCCAACTCTTTGCGACCCATGGACTGTATCCTGGAAGGCTCCTCTGTCCTTGGGATTTCCCAGGTGAGAACAGAGGAGGAGTGAGTTGCCATTTCCTTCTCCAGGGGATCTTCCCCACCCAGGGATCAAACCCATGTCTCATGCATTGACATTTTCTTTACCACTGAGCCACCAGGGAAGTCTTATATATAAATTCAGTTCAGTTCAGTCGCTCAGTCGTGTCTGACTCTTTGCAACCCCATGAATCACAGCATGCCAGGCCTCTCTGTCCATCACCAACTCCTGGAGTTCACTCAGACTCACGTCCATTGGGTCAGTGATGCCGTCCAGCCATCTCATCCTCGGTCATCCCCTTCTCCTCCTGCCCCCAATCCCTCCCAGCATCAAAGTCTTTTTCAATGAGTCAACTCTTCGCATGAGGTGGCCAAAGTACTGGAGTTTCAGCTTTAGCATCATTCCTTCCAAAGAAATCCCAGGGCGGATCTCCTTCAGAATGGACTGATTGGATCTCCTTGCAGTCCAAGGGACTCTCAAGAGTCTTCTCCAACACCACAGTTCAAAAGCATCAATTCTTCGGTGCTCAGCCTTCTTCACAGTCCAACTCTCACATCCATACATGACCACTGGAAAGACCATAGCCTTGACTAGATGGACCTTTGTTGGCAAAATAATGTCTCTGCTTTTCAATATGCTATCTAGGTTTGTCATAACTTTTCTTCCAAGGAGTAAGCGTCGTTTAATTTCATGGCTGCAGTCACCATCTGCAGTGATTTTGGAGCTCCCCAAAATAAAATCTGACACTGTTTCCCCATCTATTTCCCATGAAGTGATGGGACCAGATGCTATGATCTTCGTTTTCTGAATGTTGAGCTTTAAGCCAACTTTTTCACTCTCCTCTTTCACTTTCATCAAGAGGCTTTTTAGTTCCTCTTCAATTTCTGCCATAAGTGTGGTGTCATCTGCATATCTGAGCTTATTGATATTTCTCCCAGCAATCTTGATTCTAGCTTGTGCTTCTTCCAGCCCAGCATTTCTCATGATGTACTCTGCACATAAGTTAAATAAGCAGGGTGACAATATACAGCCTTGACGTACTCCTTTTCCTATTTGGAACCAGTCTGTTTTTCCATGTCCAGTTCTAACTGTTGCTTCCTGACCTGCATATAGGTTTCTTAGAGGCAGGTCAGGTGGTCTTAAATTTGTGTAAAAGTTCTTTTTCAATTCAAACTGTTTTCCAGTTGAAGGTCTGCAGTGCCTCTTAAATTAAGGAAAAGTTGTTAAGATATTCAAACTCAGGTATATGTGTATATATATATGTGTGCTTAGTCACTCAATCGTGTCTAATTCTTTGTGACCCCGTGGACTGTAGCCTGCCAGGCTCCTCTGTCAATGGGGATTCTCCAGGCAAGAATACTGGAATGGGTTGCCATGCTGTCCTCCAGGGGATCTCTCCAATCCAGGTATTGAACCCCGGTCTCCCACATTACAGGTGTATTCTTTACCAGCTGGGCCATCAGGGAAGCCTTGCATATATGTATATATAATCTTTATTTTAGTCTCAGTAGTAAAAAACAAAAATCTGTTCTCAATAATAATGCTTAAATATCAGGTTTTCATTTATGAAAAGATGGATCTCATTCATCTTTTGTATGTGTATGTACTATATGATAAAATGTTACCAAAATTATACTATTGAAATAGCTTATATTCTAATAATAGCATGTCAAATATGGAGATCATTTACATATTCAGTTCAGTTCAGCCACTCAGTCATGTCCAACTCTCGAGACTCCATGAATCGCAGCACGCCAGGCTCCCTGTCCATCACCAACTCCCGGAGTTCACTCAAACTCACGTCCATCGAGTCAGTGATACTATCCAGCCATCTCATCCTCTGTTGTCCCCTTCTCCTCCTGCCCCCAATCCCTCCCAGCATCAGAGTCTTTTCCAACGAGTCAACTCTTCGCATGAGGTGGCCAAAGTATTGGAGTTTCAGCTTTAGCATCACTCCTTCTAAAGAACACCCAGGACTGATCTCCTTCAGAATGGACTAGTTGGATCTCCTTGCAGTCCAAGGGACTCTCAAGAGTCTTATCCAACACCACAGTTCAAAAGCATCAATTCTTTGGTGCTCAGCTTTTAATATTAACAAAGTTATTATTGGGGAAAAAATTCTGTATCATTTTTGAGAAATGCATTTTGTAATTTTGCTATACTTCAGTTTTCTCTTTTGAAATGACCCTTATCATGATTTAAGAAAATTTTCCCCCATTGTTGATAGGTTAAAAGTTTTTCTTTATATGTAACAGTGCCTTCTGTCTTCTGACTTCTTTTTACCAATTTTTGGCCTTGAGATTGTCAAAGGGATTGGTTGGTGTCATGGACAGAATGTTTGTGTCCTCCCCAAATCCATATGCTAAAATCCCAACCCCCAATGTATTTAAGAGGTAGGGCCTTTGGGAGCTGATTAAGTCAAGAGGGTGGCACCCTGGTGAATGGGATTAGTCACATTATAAAAGAGACCCCAGAGAGAGCTTCAGAATATGAAGTCTACTACTGTTGGCTTTGCTTAAAAACGGAATTGCCAGTGTTTTTGTCTAGAGGCCATAAAAACATCGTAGAGGGAAATAATTTAGTCACTACCAGACATTCTTATTTTATTCATAGATGTGAACATTTCCTTTTGTAGGAAAATGAAATTTTAATATCGGCAAAACAGAAAGAATACATAACTGTCATCAGTCATAAGTCAATGTTAATATATTAATAGAAATATCATTAATGATTTTACTGTTGTTAGCTTATTTACAGAGGATAATTTTCACTGATTTAGGCTGGCCCTGCCTAAAGAGGAAGTCATGAACTCGATAACTTCTTAAACTTACGTAACTTCTAGACCATAACACAAAATAATCTGTTATCCTATTTCCAAAAGGCAGAAGCCCGGACCAGGGGTGAAGTGCAAGAACTCTGGTGCAGCTGCTTTGGTAAAATTCTGGTGCCACCACTGAATAGTTTCTCTTGGATAGGTTACTTAACCACTTAGAATTTTCTCAGGTGGGGAAAAAGTTGGCTAAAATAAGAGAACCCATTTTGCCAAACTGTTGGGAGGATTACATTGGTTGATATCTGTACAGCACTTAGGATGGAGATTAGCAGATAAGAAGTGCCACATAAGCACATATATTATGAAACTCTACCTTTATTCTTGGAAGCTCCGTTTCCTGGAGAGTTTGGGATACATCTGACTCTTCTCATTACTGGATTCATGAAATAGAACATATGTTTTCTTTGTAGAAATACCACCAAATGGTACATTTCATTTGTAATTTGATGCTCAGGCAGGCCTTGAAGTCTCAAAATTGGTTTAAATAAATGTGATGCCTAAATGAAGCCACTGTAGGTGATGCTGTGTACCACATTCTCAAAGCTTTTACCAGGTGTGAAGCATCAAAACTCCCATCACATCTTCTGATCTAGCCTTTCCAAATCAAGGACTCTAGCACTGAAACTCCGATATTAGCCTCTGTGTTTTGGCCTCTTGACATATCTTAGCAAAGGAAATCTTTCCTTTTTGTCTGAGTAAATCTTCTGAAGTAGAAAGTGTTGAAATAAATGGCTTATGACATGTATAGTGTTGAAATAAACGTTTATTTTAACACTTCATAAGTCATGAGCCATTTATTTTAACACTTTTCACTTGAAGTGCTTAAATAATAGGTTTTATACAGGGATGTGTCATCTACTTTGTTTAATGTAAAAGTGAATATGTAAATATATCCATCTATCTAATCTGGTTTTTCCACCCTTTGACTGCCAAACAGCCTGGTTACCATAGTTTCTGGAGTAATCTGAAATTAAATTTTCTGCTTTTTCTTTTTCATTTGATAGGCAATTTGGTGATACACAAGGTGATTGGACATCAGTCTATTAATGAACAAAGGCTAAATACGTCCTTTTTTTAAAGTAACCTGAAGAAGTGTCAGCAAAGAATAGTGAAATGTTTTCATAACTAGAACAGCTTTTATTAGAAAATATCAGAGTGTTTCCTTTTGTTTTTAGGACAAATAGCAGCTTGTTTTCAGGGTTATTTTTGAGCACTCTTTCAAATATGTAACCTAGAATGGTGCCTGAATCATATTAATATGAGCATAATTACAGAAAAATGCTAACTTTTTGAAGTGAGGCAATGTGGAAAGTGGCACTAATTTAGGAGTCAACAGATTTGATTGGAATCTAAAATCTTTCACTTATTATTACAAGGGAGGGATATTTAACCTCTTTGAACATCTAAAGTAAAAACTCCTAAGGGTTTTCTGAAGATTAAATGATACTGTTTAAGTAAAAACCTTAATAGAGTGCTTTATATATACTTAGTTCAGTTCAGTCGCTCAGTCGTGTCCGACTCTTTGCATCCCCATGAACCACAGCACGCCAGGCCTCCGTGTCCATCACCAACTCCCGGAGTCCACTCAAACCCATATCCATTGAGTCGGTGATGCCATCCAACCATCTCATCCTCTGTCGTCCCCTTTTCCTTCTGCCCTCAATCTTTCCCAGCATCAGGGTCTTTTCCAATGAGTCAGCCCTTTACATCAGGTGACCAAAGTATTGGAGTTTCAGCTTCAACATCAGTCCCTCCAATGAACACCCAGGACTGATCTCCTTTAGGATGGACTAGTTGAATCTCCTTGCAGTCCAAGGGACTCTCAAGAGTCTTCTCCACTACCACAGTTCAAAAGCATCAGTTCTTTGGCGCTCAGCTTTCTTTATAATCCAACTCTCACATCCATACATGACCACTGGAAAAACCATAGACTTGACTAGATGGAACTTTATATATATTGCTGCTACTAGACAGCTTAATAAAAGATAGTTATTATTATTACTATTATTTCTTAATAGGAAATGGCAATTAATAAAAACAACTATAAATGCTATTTTTTTAATTTTTAAAAACTTTTTATTTTTTATTGGAATATAGCCATCAACAATGTTATGATAGTTTCAGATGGACAGCAAAGGGACTCAGTCATGCATAAACATGTTGCCATTCTCCCCCAAACTCCCCTCCTTTCCAGACCACCACATGACATTGAGTAGAGTTCCTTGTGTTATAAATGTTATGTTTTTGAAAAACTATTTCCAGTATTCACAAATTTGTGTCTTCATTTCTGCCAAACAGTATAGATCAACTGATATTTTTTGTACGAGCAGGAAGAATCCAAGTGCTGTATAAGGGATTTCTTTTAAACTCTTTTTTTTTTTCTGAAATGATTTTGGATTAACAGAAAAGTTGGCATTATAATACATAGTTTCCATATGTCCATCACACAATTTCTTTTATTTTTAATTATAAGAAGTATTTTAATTTATAAATTTACCAAAGTAATATCTTATGGTAGAAAATATTTATGTGAAAGCCTTTATTCTGACAAGCTGACGAAGTGAAACTGGAGGCTGAGAAGGTCATAAGGGAAAGAAGCCAAAAGGAACAAAGACTAAAGGAGGAAAATTGGGGTTAACTTGCGTTCTCGTGAAGACTTGACACTTTGCTGTGCATAAAACAGCTCCCTGAAAAATCTGAATCTGTTGGAAGAGTTAACTGAGACATGAGCAGGCAAATGTTTGCCTTTGCTTTTAGATACTAGGAAATCTTTTAAGAAATGACTAAAATCTAAATAGTGAGAATGTTCCAGAAAGAATACAAACGCTGACATTCATTTTCCATTTGACATTTTCCAATGTCTATGAATGCCATTGATTTCAAATTCTAAATTATTTCACTTCTGAACATGCCTTGTAGAATTATTACAATGCTGTTTGTGTGGGCTTGTAATTATTGATTGTGGCATTATACTCTCCATAAATGTGCCATTGTGAATAATTAAACTTGTTAGCATTTTGTTTGCCTACAGTCTTTAGAGTGCTAGCCCTTTTTTTGGCAATCACAAATATGTTTCTCTAGTTCAGTGTGTGCTAGATATGGGACACATATCATTTTTTCTTGAAACTTTTTAAAAGTTTGCCATTTTAAAATTTCAAATCTTAAGAGCTGTTCTGTGACAATTTAGCTTTTAGTAAAGAATAACTCTGGGAATCTTATGATTTGTATTTTGGAGTTTATAAATAAATAATCTTCTAGAATGTAAACAGACCTTTTTCAAGCCACTTACTGCCTGTGAGCATTCTATTTCTCACTTATTCTTATTGCCTTTGGGCTTCCCTGGTGGCTTGCCGGTGGTCAAGAATCTTCCTGCAATGCAGGAGATGCAGGTTCAATCCTTGGGTCAGGAATATCCCCTGGAGAAGGAAATGGCAACCCACTCCAGTGTCCTTGCCTAGGAAATCCCATGGACAGAGGAGCCTGGTGGGCTATAGTCCACTGGGTCACAAAAGAGTCACACATAACTTAGCAGCTAAACAGCAATGACAATTACAATTCTTATTGCCTAGAGTAAAACAAATATTAGTGTTGGAAAAGAGAAATATATTGTGACTGCTGGCCCTAGTTATAACCATTGCAGATATCCTTGAAAATGTTAGAAAGATTGATATAGTCCTAGATGACTTCAGTCAGCTACTACACAATTACAGAGTCTTTGAGCTCTGTTGAGAAAATCAACATATAGCAATTTTGGCAAAGTCTCTTTAGAAAAGTATCTCCCCTTGAGGCATAGAAACTGTGTTCTAGCCATGCCTCTGGAACTGGATTTAGCACATCTGTGATTCCCATGCCCGATTCTGAGTGGTCCAATGCTATTTGAAATCATTATGCACAATTTAAGCATTTGGATGATGAAACACTTATGGCAACAATATAAACTGAATGAGCATCTATGAATGAGGAAAAACATATGCATCACATTTCTGCTTAGATATGTGTATTAGATACTGACTATATATCCCTTTTCTACCAAGTTGGTCCTGATAATAGGCTGTCTCCTTTTCATGCGTGCAGAAGTTAGCTAAATGCCATTTGGCAATGAGTTGAATCATCCGGGGTTGCACACTTGCCAATTCAGCCTAAATAGCCATGCCAATCGACAAAGTAATGACCTCAATTTGACAAGAGCCTGAAATTTCATCAGAAAACATAAAAGATTGGAAAAGCAGCAAATAGGGAGAGGGTTTTTTCGTTTCAAACCCATCATAGACTTGACATAAGCTCTAAGCCAAATATTCTTTAAAGATTCAGCTGGGAAGATAGTTTATGATTACAAGGTTTTAATAGGAATAACACCCTCGACCACTCACTCTCTTGTTTTGGAGAGGTAAAGATATACTCAAATAGCAATTTGGACATAAAGTGCAGAAACAGAAACTCTCATTATATGTTAGCAATATTTATGATCAGTTGATGACATTTCTGAAATTTGGCTCTGGAGTCTTACTCAGTACAACAGTTAGCAAAAAGCCAAACAGCCTTTGCAGCTCACTGGAGTTGTCTCTTTCTACATGAAGCAGTGCTTAGCATGCCTGGCTAATTCAGGGGCTGTGCTTTAGGTCTACAGCCTGGCCATAATACCTGTCTTTATATTTACATCACTTTTGTACTCCATTCATCTATCTTCTTAACAATCAGTAACATCACTGATGGTGTGTATTTGTTTGTGTAAATGCTTATATAGGATGTATATGGCATCTTTAAAAGCACTGCTTTCAAGAATATTTTATGAAGATTACAAGCATTGAAGAGGCCAAGAACATCATAAAAAGTACTTGTGATGGGTCATCTTGTTCTCTGTATTTCTCTTCTGTGATGTACTGCAGATATGATTTTTAGTCCTGTTTAGTTTTAAAATGTAAGATTCATTTTCTCTCAGATGTAGTTCCTGCCCACTAATGGGAGGGATGCTCTCATATTTTGTAAAATGAAGTCTTTGAGTGATCTAACCACCTAAAACTTCTTAGACGTGGATCCAGCTGGGAGATGCTTACTTAAAAGATGGATATTTTTGCTACCTCTTACATATATTTACATATTTTTTATTTTTTGTATGAAGAGTATTTTATATAGGATACAGTACACAAATGTTGTGTTCAGCTAAGTTACCATTGACTACTGTCCGCATTTTTAGTAACTACAGAGGCTCAGATGGTTCAATGGTAAAGAATCCACCTGCCAGTGCAGGAGACACATATTCAATCCCTGGGTCAGGAAGATCCCCTGGAGGAGGAAATTGCAACTCACTTCAGTATTCCTCCTTAGAAAATCCCATGGATAGAGAAGTTTGGCCGGATACAGTCCATGGGGTCACAAAGCGTCAGACACTGCTGAGCGACCGAGCAGGCATGGAATGACTACAGTTTGAAATAGAATAGAGTATATTTCTTTCATACCTGAAAATTCTCTTGGTACTGCTTAACAATCAGTTCCTCCAATCTCTCTCTCTCTCTCTATATATATATATGTATATATATATATATATATATATATATTTATTTATTTATTTATTTACGGAGAAGGCGATGGCATCCCACTCTAGTACTCTTGGCTGGAAAATCCCATGGGCGGAGGAGCCTGGTAGGTTGTGGTCCATGGGGTCGCCACGAGTCGGACACAACTGAGCGACTTCACTGTCACTTTTCACTTTCATGCATTGGAGAAGGAAATGGCAACCCACTCCAGTGTTCTTGCCTGGAGAATCCCAGGGACGGGGGAGCCTGGTGTGCTGCCGTCTATGGGGTCGCACAGAGTCGGACACGACTGAAGTGACTGACTTAGCAACAGCAGCAGCAGCAAACTTCATATAAATGAAATAATGTATTCATTCTCTCTGTCTCCCTCTTCCTCACACCCCTACTACTCTGTGTTTGTGTGTGTGTGTGTGTGTGTGTGTGTGTGTGTGTGTGTGTGTGTGTACTTTTTGGGTTCATTTATTCAGCTATCACATTTTTCATATCCATCTATGTTGTTGTAGGTGCTAGTAAGCAAGTCCTTTTTATTGCTGATAATTTTCACTAAATTAATTGACCACAATTTGTTTATCCATTCTCTTGTTGATGGACATTTGGGTGGTTTCCAGTTTGGGGCTATTATAAACATTCTTGTATGTACACTTTTGTAGTCTTATTTTCATTTCTCCTGGGCAAAAGTTTAGGAGTGAAATTGCTGAGTCATAGGATAGATACATGTTTAATTTTTAAAGAGATTTCAAACAATTATCCAAAGTGATTTTCCCATTTTGTACTCCAGTGAGCTATATATGAGAATTCAACTTGTTCCACACTTGGGTCAATGTTTGGTGTTATCAGTCTTCTTTTTACCTATTTTCTAATAAGTGTGAAGTGGAGGCTCATGTAGGTTTTTTTTTGTTTGTTTGTTTCTTTTTTTTTTTTAATTTTAGTTTTTTATTTTTTAAATTTTAAAATCTTTAATTCTTACATGCATTCCCAAACATGAACCCCCCTCCCACCTCCCCTCCCCATAACATCTTTCATGTAGGTTTTGATTTGTATTTCTCTAACATGGAGTAACTTTCCATGTACTCATTGTCCATTTATATGTCTTTTAAAAAAAAAGTCTGATCAAGTTTTGCTTATTTTAGTTATAACTCATCTTGTAATTATTGTTTTTTAGGAACTCTTTATACACTTTAGATATAAGTTCTTTTTTAATTTATGTATGTGAATATATAATTTTTATAGATTTTGGCTTCTTTACTGATTTTTTAAATAAAATCTAGTATATCAATATTTTATTATTTAGTATTATTTAGTAACTTGTTTTAATATTCTTTCCAAAAATATCTTGCTTAACTCTAGGTTATGGAGATACTTTCCTATGTTTTGTTTGTTTGTTTTCCTAATTTATTCTGAATCTTTAAAAGTTTTTGTATGCAGTAAGAGAACAACTAAGGTTTTTTAAATCACCTTTTCTTAGAAATATCCAGTTGTTCTGCACTATTTGTTAGAATGGTTTTTCTTTCCCCCACTGAACTAACTTAGTGACTTGGTCAAAAATCAGTTGACTTTATAGTGGTGACTATTTTTGGATTCCATCCTGGTATATATTTTTATACTGTTATCACAATACTGGATATTTATGCAAGTCCTGAAGTGAAATAGCATCCTCAAATTGTGTTTTATTTTTCATAATTGTTTTGGTTATTCTAGATAGTTTGCATTTTTATATACATTTTAGAATTAACTTATCAGCTTCTTCAAAGACAGTTTGCTGGAATTTTATTAAAGACATTTGAGTCTATATTAATGAAGAATATTGGCCTACAATTTTATTTTCTTTTAGTATATTTGTTATATTTTGGTATCAGAATTATGCTGGCCTAATAAAATGAGTTGGGAATTGTTCCTTCTTGTTCTGTCTTCTGAAAATGTTTCCATAAGATTAATATTCTTTTTTCCTTAAGAAAGAAAAGAGAAATCACTCAGTTGTGTCCAACTGTTTGGGACCCCGTGGACTGTAGCCCACCAGCCTCCCTCCATCCATGGGATTCTTCAGGCAAGAATACTGGAGTGGGTTGCCATTTCCTTCTCCAGGTGATCTTCCCAACCCAGGGATCAAACCTGGGTCTCTTGCATTGCAGGCAGATGCTTTAACCTCTGAGCCACCAGGGAAGCCCTTAAGTTTGATAGAATTTACCAGTGAAGGCATCTGGGCCTTCAGTTTTTTGTTGCAATTGTTTTATTATAATAATAATTATTATTATTACTAATTCAATTTCATGATAGTTATGAGGTTGTTTTTTAATTTTTATTTTCCGGTTTTTGTTGTTATTTTTGCTTAGATGTGGTTTGCTTGGAATTTGTCGATTTCATTGCAGTTGTTTAATTTTTTGCCTAAAGTTTGTTCACAGTGTCCTTACTTTATTTATATTGTTTTAAAAATCTGTTGTGACTGCTTGCTAAGCACTTCATATGTGCTTGTCATAGAGCTACCTGCTTTACATAGATTATCTTATTTGATTTTTACATAGTTCTAATTATGTCCATTAGGTGTTCCTTCCCAGTATATGGCTTGTCCAAATAGCTGCTGGTTTCTAACTACTCACTTGCCCGAGGAGCATCCTTGCTTATAGTTCAAAGCACTAAAATATCAGGGGACACATGGATAAGCACATGTTGAGACTAGATGACCAGTTTAAGCCCCCAGTTGCCCTCTGGAATAAAAGAAGTTTCCAGAATATACCCATGATCTAACATAGTGTAAGAGTGCCTCTAGGTAATAGTTTGGAAGATCTTGTAAAGAAATGTAATGTTAACTTATTTTCCCTTTCCGAATTGCTTGATCATGTGCTCTGTTTTAATGCTTGCTGCAGATTCCTGCAATATTTATGATGTTTTTTAAGACTACAAATGCATTTATGAAGATGAAAATGTATGATACTAGTAATAGTTGTTGAATGGAGTGGAACTTGTACACTCTTCCATTACACAAGCTTCCTAAGTTGTAAAAAGAAGAAACATTATTTTAATTTTAATTGCAACTTTTGTCCCTTCTGATAGATAAAAATCCTATTATTTTAAAAATCAGACTACAAAGATCCTTATGATCTATGTAAAGGCTACAACCAGGGACATGTGTATGTGTTTGTCACTCAGTCATGTCTGACTCTTTGTGACCCCATGGATTGTAGCCCACAGGCTCCTCTGTCCATGAAATTCTGGCAAGAATCCTGCAGTGGGTTGCCATTTCCTTTTCCAGGGGTCTTCCCAAACCAGGGATCAAACCCGGGTCTCCTCCATTGCAGGCAGATCCTTTTACCATCTGAGCTACTACATAGACTGTATATTCTGTTTAGTTTCCTTGGAGAAATATTTTTTATTAACAATGAGATAAATCTGGGCTTCTTTCATTTTATTATATCTTTTTTTTCAGACACTATTGAAATTCCTAAGAATTCAAAAATTCTCATGCCAACTCAGTAGTTTAAAAATCAGTTTTTAAAATAAAGTTATCATATAGAAATTCATAACAATATCCGGGGGAGTGGGGGTGTTGCCCTCTGCTCACCAGGCAACACCCTTATGCAACCCAAACTCATTGTATATAGTTCCCCAACCTAAGGGGCTACTTTAGTTTTGTTATTAATACAAAAGTCTCAGAAACATAAATTATTCATTACTGTAACTGCAGTTTTGCCCACCTTGTCCGCAACCCTTGCCAGAATTTGAAATATCCTAGTTCTGAACCCCAAACCTACCTACTCGACTCTCAAGAGCCCAGCTGGTATCCTGCATTTCTCATAAAGCCTTTCTGAACCACTTCAGTCTTCCTGGATCATCCTATTCTCTGAGTTTCAGCAGTTCTTCAGTCTGCTTCAGATAATCAGGATGTGAACATATGTTGTCCGTGTCTTCATTATAGCTACCTAGTCTCATAAGCTCAATGAGAGGAAATACTTTTATTGCTGCCTTTTAGCAACTGACATCATACTAGGTACAAGAAATAATTTTGACTAACAATGATTTCTCATTTTTTACCCTATTGAAATGTAGGAAGAAATTTTACTGTCAATTAGTTGAGAGGCAATTACTGGTCAGTAGAGCAAATATTGGTGAGTAGAGCTCCTACTTTGCAAAGTGCCTAGTCAGTTTACAGGAGCATTGGTTCTCAGAGGGTTCTGATAGGGTCCAGCTGGAGATGACCTTGTCTACATTATTATTTTTAAACACATGTCAGAACACCTATCCTCAAAAAGTTTATGGATAACAAATGTTGGAGAGAATGTGAGGAAAAAGGAACCCTTGTACCTGTTGGTGGGAATGTAAACTGGTACAGCTACTATGGAAAACAGTGTGGAGTTTCTTCCAAAAAACTAAAAAACAAGACTACCATATGATCCAGCAGTTCCACTCCTGGGTACACATCTGAAGCAAATGTAAACACTAATTCAAAAATATACATGCATCCAGTGTTTATAGCAGTACTATTTATAATAGCCGAGATATGGAAGCAGCCCAAATGCCCATCAATAGACTAATGGATAAAAAGGTGGGATATACACAGTGGATTACTACTCAGCCATAAAAAGTGAAATCCTGCCATTTGCAGCAATGCAGATATAGAGAACATTTTATTTATTGAAATAAGTCAGAGAAAAATGAATACTGTGTATCACTTATATGTGGAATCTAAAATATATTACAAATGAATATATGCAAAAAGAAACAGACTCACAATATAAAAAACAAGCTAGTGGTTTCTGATGAAGAGAGGGGAAGGGCAAGGGGCAAAACAGGAGAATGAGATTAAGAGATACAAACTACTGTGTATAAAATAGATAAGCAACAAGGATGAATTGTATAGCACAGGAAACTAAGCTATGCTCTTGTGATAACATTTCATGGAGTATAGTCTGTGAAAATGCTGAATCATTGTGCTGTACACCTGAAATTAATATATTATTATAAATTAACTATACTTCAATGAAAAAAATTTTAAGCCCATTATTATGTTTGAGAGGTGTCCACCCCAGAGAAGAGAACAAAACCTCAGTGCTTACTGTACAACCTGGGTTTCATCAGGCTGTGAGAAATACAGCCTTATCATAGTTCACAGAAATTTACACTGGTAATTCATTGTCAAGTAAAAAGAATGAGAATAAAAGGAAAATTTTGGCGGTAGAGCAGGTGCGACGACGGACACCCTGAGCATAGAAACACCCACAGTGTAAACTGAGGACAGAATTTCAGAGAGGAAAGAAATAGATGGCATTCCAAAGAAAGGGATGATATGATCCTAACAAACGTGAGAACTCTTTTTGTTATTTTTTACGTCTTCAGAAAAAGGCTCATTTTTAATTGTCCTGGGTCTCCAAGAGCAAAGCCTACTTCTAGTTATCAGCATTACCATCATTTTAAACTTCCTCTTTCTCTTCTTCAAATAACCATTTTGAACACACATAGACTTGAGATTTTTATGTGGTTTCATAACATTTGTCCTGAGCATTCTTAAGCAAAATCAAATGAGAAATATTTATACACCAAATTTGCTAATTCATGGTTCCGAATCTCTTCACCAAGGAAATATGTGTATTTTTAAATAGTCATATATATATATATATATAGGTACATTTGTTGTATTTATAGGTTTATAGCACTGCCAGAAGTACTTAAACAAAAGGGACAGAAGGATATGGCAATCTGGAAATAAAAAAAACCCTCCAATTCAAACCTATCAGTGTATTTTATGGTCACATTGTGAACTGTTTTATTGCTATAATGTTTTACTTCACTACATGACCCTGTCTTCCTTATGTACATTTGCTATTTAACTCTTCTGAATTTCTTCATCTGTACAGGGGGAATAATGCATATACAACTTGTTGTGAAGATAGAAATAATGTGTAAGTAACTTAGTAGTGAAAGTGAAAATGTTAGTCGCTCAGTTAGGTACAACTCTTTGCAAACCCATGGACCGTAGCCTGCCAGGCTCTTCTGTCCATGGAATTCTCCAGTCAAGAATACTGGAGTGAGTTGCCATTCCCTTCTCGAGTGGATCTTCCCAATCCAGGGATCAAAGCCAGGTCTCCTACATTGTAGGCAGATACTTTACGATCTGAACTAACTTAGTAGTTCAGCTTAGTTCAGTCTCTCAGTCACGTTCAACTCTTTGTGACACCATGGACTACACAACACCAGGCTTCCCTGTCCATCACCAACTCCTAGAGCTTGCTCAAACTCATGTCCGTCGAGTCCGTGATGCCATCCAACCATTTCATCCTCTGTTGTCCCCTTCTCCTCCTACTTTCGGTCTTTCCCAGCATCAGGGTCTTTTTCAGTGATTCAGTTCTTTGCATTAGGCGGCCAACGTATTGGACCTTCAGTTTCAGCATCAGTCTGTCCAATGAATATTCAGGACTGATTTCCTTTAGAATGGACTGGTTGGATCTCCTTGCAGTCCAAGGAACTCTCAAGAGTCTTCTCCAACACCACAGTTCAAAAGCATATCAATTCTTAATCGCTCAGCCTTCTTTATAGTCCAACTGTCATATCCATACATGACTACTGGAAAAACCATAGCTTTGACTAGACAGACCTTTGATGGCACAGTAATGTTTCCTTTCTAATATGCTGTCTAGGTTGGTCATAGTTTTTCTTCCAAGGAGCAAGCATCGTCTAATTTCATGGTTGTAGTCACCATCTGCAGCGATTTTGGAACCCAAGAAAATAAAGTGTCTGTTTCCATTGTTTCCCCATCTATTTGCCACGAAGTGGTGGGACCAGATGCCATGATCTTAGTTTTTTGAATGTTGAGTTTTAAGCCAACTTTTTCACTCTCCTCTTTCACTTTCATCAAGAGGCTCTTTAGTTCTTCTTCACTTTCTGCCATAAGGGTGGTGTCATCTGCATATCTGAGGTTATTGATATTTCTCCCAGCAGTCTTGATTCCAGTTTGTGCTTCATCCAGCCCAGCATTTCACATGATGTACTCTGCATATAAGTTAAATAAGCAGGATGACAATATATAGCCTTGACATACTCCTTTCCCAATTTGGAACCAGTCTATTGTTCCATGTCCAGTTCTAACTGTTGCTTCCTGACCTGCATACAGACTTCTCAAGAGGAAGGTCAGGTGGTCTGGTATTTCCATCTCTTTCAGAATTTTCCACAGTTTATTGTGATCCACACAGTCAAAGGCTTTGGCATAGTCAATAAAGCGGAAGTAGATGTTTTTTTCTGGAATTCTCTTGCTTTTTCTATGATCCAGTGGATGTTGGCAATTTGGTCTCTAGTTCCGCTGGCTTTCCTAAATCCAGCCTGAACATCTGGAAGTTCTCAGTTCACACTTCAACAAAAGAGAATTTTGAGCATTACTTTGCTAGAGTGTGGGATGAGTACAACTGTGTAGTAATTTGAGCATTCTTTGGCATTGCCTTTCTTTGGGATTGGAATGAAAACTGACCTTTTCCAGTCCTGTGGCCACAGCTGAGTTTTCCAAATTTGCTGGCATATTGAGTGCAGCACTTTCACAGCATCATCTTTTAGGATCTGAAATAGCTCAACTGGAATTCCATCACCTCCACTAGCTTTGTTCATAGTGGTTTCCGAAAGCCCACTTGACTTTGGACTCCAAGATATCTAGTCTAGGTGCGTGATCACACCATCGTGGTTATCTGGGTCACGAAGATCTTTTTTGTATAGTTCTTCTGTGCATTCTTGTCACCTCTTCTTAATCTCTTCTGCTTCTGTTAGGTCCATACCATTTCTGTCCTTTATAGAGCCCATCTTTGCATGAAATGTTTGCTTGGTATCTCTGATTTTCTTGAAAAAAATCTCTAGTCTTAGTAGAGCACCTGGTATTCAGTAGACTCTTAGCAATATTTTCTTTTTGCTATAAAATGATACAGCCATTGGTTTTGAATTCTGGTCTGGTTTTATCATATGAAGGCCTACAGTTTAAAATTGTGACAGTCTCAGAGAGTTTTATCTCTGGTGACTCAGAAACACACCATGAGCCCTTATCAGTAGGTCTTAGAATAGGGAGCTGAATAACAAGGAAGAAGCTGAGATCCAAACCCTGGTCCATTTTAAATGCTAAATACCAGCTGAGATGTAAAAGCAGTTTATAGTTTTTCTTGATAACTCTGCTTTGAAAATTTGCATCATTTTGTAAGTAAAAACATACTTAAATATTTTAAAAATGAGAGTAAGAAAAATTCTCTACTTATTTCTCTTTTGTAGAGGTTGCTGAACAAATAATATGATGAGTATATTTTGCATATTCATAGATTCACATGATTTTAATTAACACCAGCCAATTGCATGAACCAATTTGCAAAACTTTCCATTCTTGTTTCCAAAGAGAATACATATATTGTAGCATCTACTATGAAAACTAAACCAAGTTGGAAATAGCAGCAATGTACTTATTTCAGTAATCTTGTTTCTTTTGTCTGTGTGTCTTTACTCAATGTTAACATGTCTGCATACTGGATTTCTTTCTAAATCTGAATGTCCTTGCTGACCATATTGAAGAATGTGCTTACTGTACTGTTTCATTAAACCGCTGTGTTATCGGGTAATTGTTTAAGCATAATGCCATAGCACTATCAAAAGGAAAGGTGAACTAATGGCATTTGCAAATGTCAGGGATTATCTTAACACTTTTATTATAGTTTATAAAAAAGTAGGTTCAGGGCATTTCATGGCAATTATTTCTACAGAAATTGGTTATTTAAATAAATTGCTAATTATCTGAAGAGGACAGTATTGAAAATGCTACTAATGAGTTGTTTAATAAGTGTAGCTTGTGGTGGCCACCTACAGGTTGAAAATAGAAAGAACATATAGAATAATTATGCCCAGATATCACATATAAATACCCTATATTTTTCCTTCTAGTAATAAATTCAAGGAAATATGTCTCTTCACGCCATCCTTTGAGTCTTGGACCATGCAGTCAGTTCCTAATTTTTTCATAGATTATGATTTTTTTCTAAATCAGATTTCATTTGCTTCCATAATTATTTTTGTGCTATAATCCCTAAATGCAATTTCATTATAATTTGTAATCCAAACTAGGTGCTTTTTGAGTGAAAGAGGATGGTATTTATAATTGCATCATGTAATTACAAATAAATATAGGTGTGACAAACTGGGACTTCTAGGCAAGCTAGGTCATAAATTACTATTGTTTCTATCTAATTCCTAGCCAACAATTATACTTGCATTCTTGCTTTTATCATATGTGGACAACAATTCTTTATTAGTTACAAAATTAGTTACAAAATTTAGTCTTATTTTTTTTAATTTATTGAAGTTTATTTGACTTATCCTTCTCCAGGGGATCTTCCCAATCCAGGGATCGAACCCAGGTCTCCCACTTTGCGGGCGGACGCTTTACCACCTGAGCCACCAGGGAAGCCCATATTGAATGCACTGAATGTTAAAATTTGACTTTCACTTATAATCAATCCTGTTATATGTGAGCTTCATCACTGGTATCTATTGGGAAACCACAGAGCATATAAAATTACTCCTTAAAATACCATGACAAAGTTCATAGTATCCTGGAATTTTTAATTGGAAGAGATCATATAATCCATTATTTTCTATAGTACAGAGGTCTTTTCTACTGGCCACTACCTGCCAAGTACCCATTTAGTTTCAAGTGATAGGGGCATACCAATGTAGCTATTTCTGTCGCTGAATTTACAATTGGCAAATTTTAATGATATTAATTCGGAGAAGGCAATGGCACCCCACTCCAGTACTCTTGCCTGGAAAATCCCATGGATGGAGGAGCCTGGAGGCTGCAGTCCATGGGGTTGCTAAGAGTCAGATAAGACTGAGTGACTTCACTTTCATTTTTCATTTTCATGCATTGGAGAATGAAATGGCAACCCACTCCAGGGTTCTTGCTTGGAGAATCCCAGTGGCGGGGAAGCCTGGTGGGCTTCCATCTATGGGGTCGCACAGAGTCAGACACGAATGAAGTGACTTAGCAATGATATTAATTAATGATAAAAAAATAATAATAAAACCAAAAGTGTGTGCCATCAATTCTAGTTACCTTTTGAGAAAAAACATAGATGGAATCTTTCTTCATGATTACCTCTTAAAATACTTGAAGACAACCATTAGATTATTAATACTTTCAGCCATTTTATACACCACATATATACATATTATTGTTTAAAATTTTTGTTTAAAAATTAATTTTATTGTAGCCGAAACAGTGGAATTAACTTTACATAATAAACTATTTGCATATAATATATGTGTATGTATGTACGTATATACATATATACATGTTTTAAATTATAGGAATAGAATTTATTTTGACAGATATTGTTAAAATTAAGATTGCATACTTCAGTAATATAACTCAATATCCTTAATTGGTATAAGTGTGATACATTTTCTTGCTTTCTTGAGTTCTGCTAAATCACTGTAGCCTAAACTACTTCATAAAACTGACAATTAGCTTTACTGAAATTTAACTTTACTGATTTTGCTTACCCTTTGATTCCAAACAAAACTATTTATGTGCTTTTTCTATCTCTCGTTCCATCTCATTATGTGTGTGTGTCTGTGAAAGAAAGACAGGGACAGAGATCACAGTCATCCTGTTCACCCTGTTTTGGATATATTCTGTTTATATTTTACTTAAAATATTAGATATAGAACCAAAAGTGCTCTTCTGAATGTACAGAGAGTAGAAGCACTGCACATCTTGTACATAAAAGTTTCACAGCATAGAATCCTATTCCTGTATTGTTTTAGATGCATTATATTAAAAAAGTCATTTTTCATTGCAGAAGTGAATCATAAACACTTTCTTACCTAAGAGAATCAAATAATATGGAAGCATAGATATCAAACGTAAAAGTTCTTCTTCAGCCTGTTACCCCAGAGATAATTATTAGCAGTTTAAAACACAGTATTTTGTGCATTTACATGTCCACATACTAAGTGTAATCATATTTTTTCTTTACCTAAAATGGGACCACACCCTATATATTGTTCTACTACTTGTGATATAACACATAACTACGTATCCTAGAGATATTTCCATGTCAATTTTAAAGGTTTCCTGCAGCATCCTACATGAATGAACTATAATTTATTTTCTAGCATAACTACTAGTGATTATTTAGGTTATTTTTCACTGTTTTGTTATATAAAACAGTATTTCAAGAAACATCTTTGTACACGTTACTTTGTATCTATGCACTAATGGATTGTTTTTCTCAAAATGGGGTTTCAGGATAAGACATATACCTTTAGACATTGCAATTGCATTATAAATCTAATAAAAGTTCATCACACAAATAAATGCATTTGCAGTCATGGACTTAAACTATATTTTTTGGAAATGAAATGACTTAGGATCTCCAAATTTACTATCTAGAATATTAAGTAACATCCCTTAAGTATTAAGTGTTTAACCCCACATGTTTACAGTGAATGCTTATTTCTCTGATCAATTTTCTGTGACTTCAGTAGTAATATCAACCTTTATACACTACAAACCAGGCACTGGACTGAATGTTTTCCACAAACTGTGTCATGTAATAGTCCCCAAGCTGCTATGATATTGTTATTGATGTTCCTGTTTCACAGATACCAAAAACTGATGTTCTAGGAAGCCGAGGAGCTTGCTCAAAGTCACAATTGTGTAAAGTAATAGAGTCAAGATTTACACCTACTTGGGTGGACTTTCGAAACTGTCTGAGCATTAGACCACAGGCAGCACTGATACTGGCTTTCTGAAGGTGATGCTCATCATAATTGCTGCACTGTCAGCTCTCAGTTCAAAAGTATAGACTCCACACAGAGACTTGCTCTTTAAACTTTAAAAACTGTGACATCAAACAAGTTTTATTCAGGTTGAACTACCCTTTCTTCACATACATGATAGCATCTACCTGCACAGTGCTGCAAGGGTTAAAACACACGCTATATATGAAGCCCCAGTCTCCCTATCAAGTATCAGGGAATTTGGAAATCACTTCATGAGCAAGCACCCAGAGGTAAATGTCCCCTTCTTTGGTAAATAGTATTAATTCTATTGCTTTAAAATAAAATGTCTAGAACATTCTAGGTACCAAATTATTGAATATGAATTGACTATGACCATATTGAATCTGTTATAAAGCAGATAAACAGTTATAAAGATATAAAGACTGGGAGAAATTTTCTTGGAATACTTAACAAAAATTAAAACATTTCATAAGAAAAATTTTAGTTTTTCAATAAACCTGAAATAACAACGTAAAACAACTAGTTTTCTCTCTCTCATTTCTCCTGTTTAGATTTCACATCTCTTGATATAACCCTGATCCTTCTAGTACTTCAGTTTCTGGTTGAATTATGCTAATTTTCTCAGGGGACTTTAATCCATGTGTAGAGATGTATTTTTAATTAGTTGTGCTTTACATATTTATCAGTATATTAGGTTCATTAACATTTTAAAGTTGTTTTAAAATATAAATTTTTGGTGCTTGACTTATGTGTTTTATAAAAATCAATCTCTCAACTCCTAAATCCTTGAAAGTCTTGATTTGCTACTATTTTCTTTCTTCTGGGTGATGTTAAAACTGTTAACAATTAGGTAGTCAAAGTTTAATTTCTAAGGAATTTGTTATCCACTTAATTCATTATATTTTAATTAATGTAAGCAAATTAAAACTACATTTTCTTTTTGTATACACAGTGAGCACGAGTGAGTATTATAACCCAATTTCTGTTTTATTGCCTGCTAGAGCTATTATCCGGGAGTTTATTGTGGACTTAGCTTTAACAATTAATTCTATAACAGTAGCTGTCCTAGAAGTCAAATGATTAAGGCAAAACCAAACAGAATTAAATTCAATTATTCAAAATTTCAGTTATCCAAAATTAGCATATGTTCTACACTATCTTGCCCATTAAAAAAGTCTTTTCTCTTCAAGGATTTAGTGATGCTAAGTAAAGTTATGCTTACTTCTCACAAATAAACTCAAGTTCTGATGGCGTTAAAAATTTTGCATATTGATTTAGCACGTGGACCTTTTGATTCTCAAAAAAAAAAAAATGTAATATATGGATGTCTGTGTTTGAGATTTTTAGCTTTGGAGTCAGTTAATCCTACCAGCATCATGACGTCACTCAATAGAGATGGCGAAAAGAAGCAGGAGATGGTTCTTCTAAGGGAGCAGAGGTTATAAAGTTTCATCACCCTAGGCATCATGCTTTTGTCTACAATTAAAAAAAAAATTTGCATTACTAAGCACATAGCAACAACATAGAAGGCTTGAAGTAAACTAAATAAATGCTCCCTCTGAAATTAATTGTCCTTTCAGGGTAGTACAGATTATAATAGCAAACATTGTATAATATTTGGCACCTCCCTGGTGACTCAATCAGTCTGCAATACCAGAAACCCAGGTTCCACACCTGGGTCAGGAAGATCCCATGGAGGAGGAAATGGCAACCCACTTCGGTATTCTAGCCTGGAGAATCCTGTGGACAGAGGAACCTGGCAGGCTACAGTCTATGAGGTGGCAAACAGTCAGACACAACTGACACGACTTAGCACACACATATAATCTTTATCATGAGCTAGCCCTTTATATCGGAGAAGGCAATGGCGCCCCACTCCAGTACTCTTGCCTGGAGAATCCCATGGGCGGAAGAGCCTGGTAGGCTACAGTCCGTGGGGTTGCGAAGAGTCGGACACGACTGAGCGACTTCACTTTCACTTTTCACTTTCATGCATTGGAGAAGGAAATGGCAACCCACTCCAGTGTTCTTGCCTGGAGAATCCCAGGGATGGGGAGCCTGGTGGGCTGCCGTCTAAGGAGTCGCACAGAGTCAGACACGACTGATGTGACTTAGCAGCAACAGCAGCAGCAATATATATATATATAATCCTCAGAACAGCTTTGTGAAGTTATTAAAATTTTATTATTTTATGGATTAAAATGTTAAGAAATTTTCACAAGATTACACAGCTTGTAAATAGTGGAGCTAGAATTTTAACCTAAGAAGTTGACCCTGTTGTTTCTTTGATATTGTAACTAGTTCATCTTCAAATTCCCTTCTCTCTAGGAGTAATTATAAAATATATGATGTTTAAATGAATGTAAAGTTTTCCTAATGGTACATGTCTTGGCATCAGTGTTGGAACTCACAGGTCTGGTTCACATTTGTTTGTTTCTTTGTTTGAACCTGCAGCTTTTTCAAAATGTGAGGATTCAGGATGGCTAACTTTCCTTGGTGCATCCCACACATTTGAGATGGAAACGCTTGATGTAACTGAATTCCCCATCAGGCCCATCTGGTTATCCCATGTAGATGAAGACTTAATTTAAATTGCACGTTGCCTAATAGTTAATTTAAGCTAATAGGATTTCAATTTTTTTTAGGATGGAGTCTACTTTTAATTCCTTGAGCTTCTCGAACTGGACTCTTCCTCCCTGGTTTTTGATCTAAAATCATTAATTACCATAGCAGTGCCAAAATTTTTAAAAAAATTATCTCAATAGTCATGATTCTGAAAATCTTTATGCATTTTAATTAACATATGTATAATCTTGCATAGTATTGATATATGTGACCAGAAGTTTTATTTTTATATTGAATCAATTATTCCTCATTTCTGTCATTTTAAAACTAAAAAATTTCTGTATAACAATTTGAGAGATCTTTTTATGTACCTTCAGTTTCCTTCCAAAAACCTTTCACGGCAGATAAAAGTCATTTTTAAAACCTATTCCCCATAAAAAAATGCTGAGAACAGGTAGATTATATTTCATTTAAATCAAGTAATTAAGCAAACCAATCAAATAGAATTTATAATGGAAATTAAAACTGAATTTACTATTACTCAGCAACAGAAGGATCCATTTCTTCATTTTTGGATCACATTTCCTCAGAGAACATAATTACTCTTAATTTTTAAAAAGATACCTTTATTAGTTTGAAAGGTTTTCATGTTCATTAGGTAGATTAGAAAAGCTTTAGAAAAAGAAGGAAAACATCAAGTAGAAAACATCTTATTGACCTAACTGAACATTTTAAAATGCCACTGAGGGTTTGCTGATGTTCTTTAACGCCTGTGTAATAATGTTGCCCTTTAAAAGGAACTGGTTAAATTTTCAAAGCTGTGTTCTGGGATTTTGCCATTTGATGTCCATTAATATCAATTGGAATATGTGGCCAAATCCCTGTGTACCACTCTGAAACTTCACCCCTTAGTGTTAATGATAGTCTTCTAACAGTGCAGTTAGAAATAAATCATTTATCTGCTTAGCACAAATTTCCTTTGCTCTCTAGGGTCAACTGAATAAGAAAAAAAAATAAAAAAGAATCCCAATATTTCTTTATTGCTTCAAAGTAACATGTGTGTAAAGGAGCCATCAACTTAGTATATATCAAACATGTCATTTATATTATGCCAAGATGGCTATATGTCTGTCTAAAAGATTCAAGTTACAAATTCCCTAAAAATGCTTCCCTCTCACCTTTACTCTCAAATTTCTTTTTTGTATAGCTGAAGATATGTTTTTATAAGTATGTGTGTGTGTATTCTTTCCATGCATCCTCCCGTCCACTGTGTTCGCCTTTTTCAGTGATTAAAACATTCAGACTAAGAAGTCACTGCTAAGTATTTTAAAATAGAAATAGGGTTTTGATGCTCAGTTTCTAATGGCCCTAACTTACTGCCTTGTATTTAAATGTCAGTTATGGAATTTCGAAGTTTCAGCATTGAATGTTCTTGCCTACGAATGCTAATATCCAGCGGAAGATATTTTTAGGTTTGGGAGCACCAAGTAGTCATTTCCACAAACATTTTGGTGTTGAATGCAAAAGCATTAGTTACACATAAATTCAGTTTCATCTGAAATGAACAAGATGAAAAGAAAACCACTGATTTTATTTTTTTAATTATTTTTATTTTTTTTTTAATTTATTTCTGTTTACTTACTCTTGGCTGTGCTGGGTCTTCACTGATGTGAGGGCTTGTCTCTAGTTGCAGTGAATAAGGGCTGCTCTGTAGCTGTGGTGTGCAGACTTCTCATTGCAGCCCATGGGCTCAGTAGCTGTGGTTCCTAGGCTCTAGCGCACAGGCGCAATAGTTCTGGAACACAAGCTTAGTTGCTCCTCGGCATGTGGGATCTTCCTGGATCGATGATAGAACTCATGTCTCCTGCATTGGCAGGTGGATTCTTTACCAGTGAGCGACCAAAGACGCCCAACCACTGACTTTAATGAAAGCTCTTTGTGCTTCCTTAATGGGAACACCAATAAATACATACTGAGAACACTGGTAAAGATGCTGGTAATGGTGGACAGGATGCCAAAGTACTCACCACAAAAGACTTGTTTTACCTTTGACTTGTTTAGTTGTTTGTAGGGGTCTGGTTGAGGCAATGCCACATTCTTGCACAAAAGAAACTACTTTTACTTCAGAAAATGCCTTTAAGGGACCATTGGCTTATGAGCGTACATCAGAAATATTAAATTATATCTATATTGTGAGAACATTAATTTACTCCATATTGTGTTAACCCTTGAGAGTCTAAGCAGCCTTATAAAGTGTAATCATGTGAAATATGACCTAAAAAATGATGTCTTCTGTCCATCCCTGCAGCTTTTATTACACTTAGCAAATTATGTATTGGTAATGTTTGGTTAAATAATGTATAAAAAATCAAATATACACTCTCTAATTACTGAATTCTAGTAAATTCTCTTTAACTTGGTTAAAATTTTCTAACATATGAAAAATTAGACTAGGCTCACTATGTTTCGTCAGATTTGGGAAAATACATGTAAAATGCAATATGGAATCTGTAAGTTCATCAGCACCTTACTTGTTTTGCACTATCTCGATTCACACCAGCTGCTTTATACTTCGTGGAAACATAACAGAGCTGTATGTCTATTTCTGCACTGTATGTGATTGTTTTTCTTTTACAAAATCTGCCATTCCTTGTTCTTTCTCAAACAGATGCTTGAGTGTTCCATACAATCTTTTACACGGTGCTATATATCAAATTGTAGTATGTATGTATTTTATGCAGGAGTTTGCACTGCTCTACCCACTTGCATAACATTCCTGCATGCAATAATAGCATCAACGTCCTTAAAATAAGAATATATTCATTAATAAATTAACATACTTTGAAACATGACAATGTTTCTGTTTTTCATACTCATATATCTTAAGTAGAGATGAAACTGAATTTTGTCTAGTACAACACTGTAGTGTTATACCATCACACAGTAGTGTTATAAGGCAATATGCTCAAGTGGTCAATATTCTAACCATTGATCACCCTTATTTTCCATAGGCATAGCCATCAGACCTATTGCTTTGAGAGCTGTGACCACCATTGCTCGTGCTTTGCCTGGATTTCCCATTTTGGCCACTGGTGGAATTGACTCAGCTGAAAGTGGTCTTCAGTTTCTCCACAGTGGTGCTTCGGTGCTCCAGGTAATACTTGTGTTTGTCTGTCCCTTCATAAAGCTCCATCTAACAAATAAAGTGTAAATTATGTGACCACAAATATGTTCTTGTAGGGTCTCTTAAGAAAGAATCCTTATGGGATCAAAATGGGTGGCACTTATTAAGTTTCTATTATGAGTTGAGAACAACCCTGAGGTTCTTTTCCTATCATTTCCTATCCTTTTAAGAGCTTATAAACCCTCTGTTTTTTTTTTAACATATTTGTGCACCTGTATGTTTCTAAAATAAATGGGATCAGGTACCAAAATGCATACTGTGCTACTGGATAAAAACCAAATACATGAGGAAACCTGGGTAAAAGCAGAATCTTGACTGAAAAATAAAAGAAGCTGAGGGTAAGGCCAATACAAAATCTCTGCTGTATGGTACTGTAAGGATTGACCAAAGTGACTCTGAACTTCCTGGTAGCCAAAGCAAGGAAATCACAGTTTTTCAAAATATAGAAATAAATTGGTTATTTACCTCCTTGTGATATAAAGCTGAGGGAGATTCTTTCATTGTTTTCATAAAAGGATACTTTGAGATGTAGTGCATCATACTGTTATTAACCCTCTACAAATAACTTAGAAATCACTTTATTTTTTATTAATTATACACTTGCTTTTTACATTATAATCTTGTTCAGTGTAGATGCAGTACAGTGCCCCTGCATTTTATAGTATAAGCATTACTCTCAGGGGCTAGATATGCAGGTTTCAGTGATGTGATGTGAACCAGAGGTAAAATTTTTCACATGGCAAGTAGGCTGTGACTTCTGAGGTCATATTCCTTTAATATGGCTTCTTACTACCTAGCATTGATGGTAATTGGGGAGCAGAGTGTTTAGCATCTCTTATATTCTTTGGCAAGAATGTGAAGTGTAAAATAATATGTTGCCAAATTGACAATTGGAGTTAACATCCCATTATGAAATATAAAGTGAAAACAACAAATATCAAAATGTTAATGGAGTCAGACTTCTGCTTCCAAGAAGATGGAGTAGATGTAATTTTTCCTATGCTTCTGAATTTTATATATAAAACTAACATAAAGAGACTCTGAAATGTGAGGAGAAGGCAGTCTGGCTAGGAATCTCAGGACCCAGGGCACAACAGAGTGGAGAGTTTCCTGGGTTTTCTTTTTGCCTCATATATCCAGACTTGGATCCAAAGAAGCCAGCAACAGGAAAACAACAACAGGGGTAGACCCTCCCCACACCAAAAAACAAAAAAGTATATATATATATATATATATATACACACATACCCTTTGTAGCTAGAGAACCAAGAAAGGGCAGCCTAGCAGACACAAAACTTTTAGACCATGACTGCTCTACTCCAGCCAAATGCTGCAGCTAAAACCTGCAGTGCCAAACCTGTCCACACAAACAAAGTACAAGCATGAGTCTTATACTTCCAGTCTCAGGAGGCTGTAACAAGACACTAGCATTGCCCGTGGGCAGTAATGATCTCCTCACATGTTGGAGGCATGGACTTCCACCGCACTGACAGTGATGAGGTATCCCTTCTCCTCCCCTTTGGGACACTGTCAGAGGAAGACTAATGAGAAATCAGGACTTTTATCACCACCCAGTGGTAACAAGGCCACTCTGTCCCTCCCACCACAGTCCCCTGGTGTCAGCGGAGGCCTAGTGGGGAGCCAGATCTCCTATCCTATCCTGGCAGTAACATGGAGAATGTCCTTCAGAGTCAATGGAGGTCAAGTAGGGTACCTGGGCAGTAAGGAGGCAGCAACCTCCCCCTCCCCTGCCAGAATGGTATTCAGAAAAGACCAGCTAAAACTGTTCTAAATAAGATGAAGAATCACTTAACATAGTACTCAAAATGTCAGTGTTTCAATTGAAAATCACTCACCATACCAAGACTCAGGAAGATCTCAAGGTGAATGGTAAAAGACAATTAATAGATGTCAATACCAAGCTAACAGAGATTTAGAGTGATCTGATGAAGATTTTGAAATCAGTCATCATAAAATTTCTCTAACATGGCGATTACAAATATGCCTGAAACAAATGGAAAATATGAAAGGTCTCAAAAAATAGAGGATATAAAGTACTTCAGTACTGAAAAAATGAAAACTTCAGTACTGAAAAATACAATAGCAAATACAAAAGTCAGTTGACAGCCTCAACAGCAGAATGGGAGGACAGAGAAATTATCAGTGAAATGGAAGATAGAGAAGTAGAAATTAACCCATCTGAAAAAGAGAGAGAAAAAAGACTGAAAGGGAAAAAATGGACAGAGTATCAAAGAACTGCTGGAGTACAGCAGAAGACCTAATATTCGTGTTATCAGAATGCCAGAGGAGAGATCAAGGAAAGAGGGGATGAAAAGGAAATAACATCTGAAAACTTCTCAATTTTTGCAAGAGGCATAAACTTACAAGATTCAAGAAGTTGAATGAATCCCAAATTTGAGAGGCATAAAGAAATCTATACCAAAACATATCATCATCACACTTCTGAAAACTAAAGACAAACAATCCCTTGAAAACAAGAAAACATTTTACTTATAAGGAACAAAAAATTCTAATGACAATAGATTTCTCATCAGAAACCATGAAATCCAGAAAGTGGGACAAAAGTTTTCAGTTGTTGAAAGAAAAGATCAACCCAGAATCCTATTTCCTTCAAGAAAGAAAGATAAAACAAAACATTCTTAACTCAAGAAATACCAAGAATTTATTTCCAGGAAGCATAACTAAATGAATGACAGAAGAAGTTCCTTAAGAAAAGAAAAAAAAATTTTTTTAAAGTTTGCTAAATTTCACTACACTTTGTTATACTCTTTTTTCTTTTTTTTATGTATTTATTTATTTTTAATATAAATTTATTTATTTTAATTGGAGGTTAATTACTTTACAATATTGTATTGGTTTTGCCATACATCAACATGTAAAAAAAAGAAAAAGAAAAATTATGAAAGAAGGTACTTTGGGGCATCAGAAAGGAAGAAAGAATACAGAGCAGATATACAGATATGTAAATACAATGCAGATATGTGAATATAGAAAGTGCTATGTGTCCTCATGAAAACATGTGGTGAAAGAATCACTCAAATTGATTATATTCTTTGCAGCCAAGATGGAGAAGCTCTATACAGGCAGCAAAAGCAAGACCGGGAGATGACTGTGGCTCAGATCATGAACTCCTTATTAGCAAGTTCAGACTTAAATTGAAGAAAGTAGGGAAAACCACTAGACCATTCAGGTAGGACCTAAGTCAAATCCCAATGACTATACAGTGGAAGTGAGAAATAGATTAAGGGACTAGATCTGATAGACAGAGTGCCTGGTGAAGTATGGACGGAAGTTCATAACATAATACAGGAGACAGGGAACAAGACCATCCCCAAAAAAAGAAATGCAAAAAAGCAAAATGGCTGTCTGAGAAAACCTTACAAATAGCTGTGAAAAGAAGAGAAGCAAAAAGCAAAGGAGAAAAGATATACCCATTTGAATGCAGAGTTCCAAAGAATAGCAAGGAGAGATAAGAAAGCCTTCCTCGGTGCTCAGTGCAAAGAAATAGAGGAAAACAATAGAAGAGGAAAGACTAGAGATCTCTTCAAGAAAATTAGTGAAACCAAGGGAACATTTCATTCAAATATAGACTCAATAAAGGACAGAAATGGTATGGACCTAACAGAAGCAGAAGATGTTAAGAAGAGGTGGCAAGAACACACAGAAGAACTGTACAAAAAGATCTTCATGACCCAGATAATCACTATGATGTGATCACTCACCTAGAGCCAGACATCCTGGAATGTGAAGTCAAGTGGGCCAAAGCTAGTGGCGGTGATGGAATTCCAGTTGACCTATTTCAAATCTTAAAAGATGATGCTGTGAAAGTGCTGCACTCAATATGCCAGCTAATTTGGAAAACTTAGCAGTGGCCACAGGACTGAAAAAGGTCAGTTTCCATTCCAATCCCTAAGATAGGCAGTGTCAAAGAATGCTCAAGCTACTGCATAATTGCACTCATCTCACACACTAGCAAAGTAATGCTCAAAATTACTTATATAGTATGCTGCTATACCTTCTAGATATTATGTTGTCTTTCGATCTGAATTATCTAGTGTGGTGCGTATTAAAAACCCACTGCTCACACGCTAGTAAAGTAATGCTTAAAATTCTCCAAGCCAGGCTCCAGCAATATGTGAACTGTGAACTTCCAAATGTTCAAGCTGGTTTTAGAAAAAGCAAAGGAACCAGAGATCAAATTGCCAACATCTGCTGGATCATCAAAAAAGCAAGAGAGTTCCAGAAAAACATCTATTTCTGCTTTATTGACTATGCCAAAGCCTTTGACTGTGTGGATCACAACAAACTGTGGAAAATTCTGAAAGAGATGGCAATACCAGACCACGTGACCTGCCTCTTGAGAAACCCATATGCAGGTCAGGAAGCAACAGTTAGAACTGGACATGGAACAACAGACTGGTTCCAAATAGGAAAAGGAGTATGACAAGGCTGTATATTGTCACCCTGCTTATTTAACTTCTATGCAGAGTACATCATGAGAAACGCTGGACTGAAAGAAACACAAGCTGGAATCAAGATTGCCGGGAGAAATACCAATAACCTCAGATATGCAGATGACACCACCCTTATGGCAGAAAATGAAGGAGAACTAAAGAGCCTCTTGATGAAAGTGAAAGAGGAAAGCAAAAAAGTTGGCTTAAAGTTCAACATTCAGAAGAATAAGGTCTTGGCATCTTGTCACATCACTTCATGGCAAATAGATGGAGAAACAGTGGAAGCAGTGGCAGACTTTAGTTTTGGGGGCTCCAAAATCACTGCAGATGGTGTCTGCAGTCATGAAATTAAAAGATGTTTACTTCTTGGAAGGAAAGTTATAACCAACCTAGGTAGCATACTAAAAAGCAGAGACATTACTTTGCCAGTGAGGTCCATCTAGTCAAGGCTATGGTGTTTCCAGTGGTCATATATGGATGTGAGAGTTGGACTATAAAGAAAGCTGAGCACTGAAGAATTGATGCTTTTGAACTGTGGTGTTGGAGAAGACTCTTGAAAGACCCCTGGACTGCACGGAGATTCAACCAGTCCATCCTAAAGGAAATCAGTCCTGAATATTCATTGGAAGGACTGATGCTGAAGCTGAAACTCCAGCACTTTGGCCACCTGATGCAAAGACCTGACTCATTTGAAAAGACCTTGTTATTGGGAAAGATTGAAAGCAAGAGGAGAAGGGGACGACAGAGGATGAGCTAGTTAGATGGCATCACCAACTCAATGGACACGAGTTTGAGTAAGCTCCAGGAGTTGGTGATGGACAGGGAGGCCTGGAGTGCTGCAGTCCATGAGTTGCAAATAGTCAGGCATGACTGAGCGACTGAACTGAACTGATGTGTCATTAGTTTTAGTCACGTTTTTATTCAGCCAGAAAATATTTTAAACCAATTTTACCTAAAGTGAAAGTGAAAAGTGAAAGTGAAATCGCTCAGGCGTGTCCGACTCTTTGCGACCCCATGGACTGTAGCCTATTAGGTTCCTCCATCCGTGGGATTCTCCAGGCAAGAGTACTAGACTGAGTTGCCGTTTCCTTCTCCAGGAGATCGTCCCAACCCAGGGATCAAACCCAGGTTTCCCACATTGCAGGCAGACGCTTTACCGTCTGAGCCACCAGGGAAGAAAAACAGTATTAAGATATATTTAGGACAGTTATGAGTGGGAAAATCCTTGAATTTACAATTTTGGCCTGGCATTTGAATAGGGTGGAAAATGTATAATATTTCTATATCTCTTCCATTGTAGCTAAATTTTACCCTGTTCTACTTCTTAGACCTGGGTTAATCTAATCTTTCATTTGCTATGGTTCTGGGCTGCTAAATATTATTAGAGAAATTCAGGTAACTCTGTCAATTGAATTTTCTCCAAATTCACAATGCTTAATGTCAGCTGGGCCTCGGGTGATTGTAAGCATCAGTTTTTATTCATCTTAAAAAAAAATCGCCATTAAATTCCCTCTGGTAATTTTTTGTACACTTCAAGGCCGTAAATCCCTCCATCATCACCCTCCCATTTTCTGTTGCCATTTCTTCCCTGGATCTTACTGCCTATATCATCCTCTTCTCTGGTTCTGTAATATTTCCTTTGAAAAGATCATCCACTTATATATCTTACGGTGAACTACTATGAAATCTATTTTTCTAACTATTTCTACTCAAATGTAAAATGTGTACTGACAAGACACATTTTTTACAAGACACCATCATACAAATGACTTGTATTTAAATAGCATGATGGTGCTGATACATTGGCGTATAGAAAGAGAAGTAATAGGTACAGAATTGTGATTAAACTAAATTTAATGTTTAAACATTTGATTCTAATATTCTTGATACACATATATAAACTACATAGATAGGTGAATTCACTGCTGGAATAAAGAATTATACTCAAAGTTGCAATTTCAAATTCAGTTTTAAATGCATTCAATAACCATGACCTTCTAGGTGACTTTAGAAAAAGTAATGACATTTCAAAAATAAAAAATTAAGATTTTTTTCCTTGGTTTGATAAGTGTGACAGAACATGCATTTCTTGTTAATCAGTACATATCACAGAGAATCATTCATTTATTTATTCAATAAATATTTATTGAGAATTTACATGCCTGCATTCCTATTCTAGGAATTTGGAATACGTACTTCTGTGAGTAGAACAAGCAAAAGTTCATTCCCTCATGTCGCTTACATTCTAGTGAGGACAAAGATATGATAAATATGGAACATAAGTATATTATCTGATATGTAAGATGATACATGATGTGAAAAACGAGGCTTCACTGCAAAGGAAACATTTGTATAAACAACTGAAGGTGGGGAGTCAGGAAAATTTTTATTGAATAAAAATATTTAGGTTGTAACATCACTTGCTTAAATTTTTGCCAATTGAGAGTTTAACTGAAATATTAAAAAATCACAAAATATTTTAGACCACCTTGCAGTTTATATAAATGGAAATTGTCCTTTAGGGTTTCAGAATTCATTGTAATAGGCAATTTTTTGCTTTTCAAAGTCTTTTACCATTTTTAAGAATGTGTCATTGGTGAAAAGCCTGCCTGCAATGCAGAAGACCTGGGTCAGGAAGATGCTCTGGAGAAGGGCATGGCAACCAACTCCAGTATTCTTGCCTGGAGAATTCCATGAACAGAGGAGCCTTGCAGGCTACAGTCCACGGGGTCGCAAAAAATTGGACACGACTGAGTGACTTTCACTTTCACCATTTCTCATTGGCACTGTTTATTTCTGTTATCTTATTCTGCAACATGCTTTGACAAATATTTTAACATTTTAGTGGTAAAATATCCAGTTTATTGTTGTTCAGTTGCTAAGTCATGTCTGACTGTTTGTGACCCTATGGATAACCCTACTTTAAAAATTCTTCAGTTAATGTTGAATAGAAAAACTAAGCAGTTAGCTGGAGAGTAATTTCAATATTCCAGAGCATTTCCCTGAAACAATTTTGGAGTAAAAATGACTATTACAACAGAACAAGATGCAACACATTGGCCAAGAAATAAGGTTCAAAACTGATTATGGGTCTGTTTTCTTGGGTAACTGCTCGTATTAGTCAGTCAAGTCAACTAACTTAATTCATTTGTGAACCCCAGTGTCTTGAAATTTCATTTTTCATGTTTTTTGATAGGCTCTCATTAGTTTTAATATGCAAGTTAGATCTATAAAAATTCTAAATGAATATTATTGGTAAATTTCAGATACTGAGTGCTGAAATTTATAAATATCCCTTTGCTAAATTACACTTTCAAACTCTTCATAAACTCTTTCAGTCTTAAATCTTTCGAAGGGCTACTGTGAAAAAAAGAGGTTTGCTTCTGGATGTTCATGAGTTATTTAGAAAAGGGATAGTAAATAAACAATTTGAATAATTTCCCTTTAAAATAGTTTGAAATGATTATGTTAATAAATTAACCCTGGCTTTTTTTTCTTTTTTTTTTTTACTTTTAGTTTAAATCATTTGTCCGAGACTTAGCCTTCAGAATTCTATATCCCCTTCATCTGACTTAAGTGTTAGTCTAAAATTTCTGTTAATAAAAAGCTACTTAGGAATTTCTATTACAACCAAAACCGAGACTGAGTCAGTTGTTTTTAGTGATAAGTTTCATCACAAAATGTTCACTCTCCTTTATTGTATATATATAGAGGATATAAGTACTATACTACCTTTTTTTCCCACTGAATTACTTTGATTTTCTATAATTTAATTTAATGATACTGCCATTACAATTCAATCTTCTAAGGACTTTGATTCAGGACATCAGAAATTATAGGAAGCCATCAGTTCATTCATGTATAATTATGACCTGCGCCTTCATTGAGATTGTATGGGTATTTTTTTAAAACCCATTTCTTTTGTGTGGGTTTGTCACTGAAATTAATAGAAAATCCTGAAATACAACAGAAACAGAGAGTGTACTGGGCATTTGCTGTGAGTCATGGTCAAATGACAGACACTCACTAGAGTTATATAACCAAATCAATTTTTAACAATAATCAGCCACTCTGATGAAGCTAGTTCCAGCTAAATGGAATTTTTTTAATGTGATCAAGAGATGTATTATTTTATTGAAACTAGAGAAAAGGAAGTAATTGAAGCAGCATGATGACACTATCTCCACGTGAATGCAGATGCATAGCGAACATTCTTTCTTGGTCATAATGCACAGGAAGGCTTCAGTGCTTCAACCATTTAAGTTGGGGGTTTTGGATGATAAAAATTTTGCCTACTGTATTCTAAATTCTTGTTGGGTAAGTGGAAAATATTTTTTTAAATTATTTTGTATTTTTTATTTCATCATCATTCACTTTGAAGTCAGGCTATATGATACCTGAAGGTAGTGTAGAATAGTGGATACCATTCAAAGTTATTTTAAATGGCATCAGAACTATTTCACACAGCTAGTTAAAACACACATATTAATAGTTTTCTTTCCAGTATGCAATTTCTTGTTTCCTAGCTTTAATGAGTGTTTCATTTACAATGTTAAGAACAATATGCAAGTAGTTATTTAAAAATAAAAGAAACCCTGTATTCTTAGGATACTGTATAAGGAAAATATGCTCTTAGTATCCATTCAACAAAACTCAAATTACTGTCAATTATTATATTATCTTTAAATTACTTTAATAAATGGTTTCTTTAATGGAACAGGTTTTAGTTTTTGAAAAGCATCTTGATTCCAGGGCAGCAATGTTGTTTATAAGCAAATAGAGGAAACTAAATGGAAGCCTGCTAGGCTTTTGAATTATTATACACTCACCACTTGATTGATTAATATCTACATTCAAAAGAAATTAGTTGAAATTAATCTTTTTGAATGATAGTTTTACTATAAGTAAAAGTAACTATATCACACAATGACTATTTTATGTGAGAAAATAACCATGAATTAGCTAAGATGTTTGCAGATATAGCTATATGAAGTTTCTGATCTTGTGTGAAGTTCTTTGACTAAATTTTTTCCTGACTCTGGCCAGATCCTTTATGTTGTTTGTTCCTTTTAGCTTTGTGTGCAGAGCTATGGTTAACTACTAGTTTTACTTCTTCATCAGAGAATCTTCATATGTTTGACAAAATATTTTAAACTACTATTTACCTTTTTATTCTTCAGTTAAAAAAAATCCCAGTATTTTAGATATTCTTTTTCTCATATTATTTTTCAAACATTGTGTTTTCTATGTTGGTTTTCTCCGAATCTTTCCATTTTATCAATTTATTATTTGAAATGAATTGTGATTGAATGTAACTAATTTTTAAGTAATCATTTCATAACTTATCCACTCAAATGACTATTTAAAATAGTCACTTGGGAGCTAAGGTATTTTCAATTCCATAAGTAACAACTCTTCATACTTTGAGAATGAATCTCATTTCCTATAAACAAAGCTAAGGAGAGCCAAGTTGAGTGAACAAAGTTGGTTGTTGAACTGAGTTACATATACAAAATCACGAGTCTCTTTTTCTCTCAGTCCATAAACTGACTTTAATGAACAAGTCCAAAAGGGTGTAACAAAATTACTCTGAGGAGTGCCAACATCCACCAAAGTGATTATTTTGAAGAACCCAACCTAATTTAGATGTGCATAATTGTGTATTTGTTTAAAAATCCACCTTAATATTTTAGAAACTCATTTTGGTACTAAGTTAGGGTTCAGAATCCAGACTGAATAGAGAGTTAGAAAGCATTGCTGCTGCTGCTTAGTAATCACAACTATGTCTCCCATTTAGAAATTTTAAAAATCAGTGATAAGTTTAAGGTGTTTGAGAAGTTGTAAAGGAAATTTCAGAGTCTCTCTCTGGTTCAAGCAATTGCTAATTCACAATTCAGAAAGCAGGCTAAGGCCAGATGACCTATGTCTAAACTAGGAGCATGATCAAATTCAGCATTGAGATGCAAGACTATAGTCAGTTCCACTAAGTAGAACAATTTTTATCAATTGAATTGGACACGAACATGAGAAAATCTGGATTTTGTCGGAAGTATTCTGTGCAGATATCTATAAATATTTACTGGATTTTGGCATCTTCCTCTTGCACTTACACTCCTTAAAAAAAATGTATCTGATAGAAACTGTTTACTTATATGTTAAAAGTGTGCTCAAGGAATGGAAATCACATCATCAATACTCCCACGTAAAATGCTTTTAGGGGAAACTTTTGAATATTTTATTGTAGACTGTTCAATGAATTGTAATTTCAGATAGAGGACCAAATGGATTTTGGTTTTATCTAAGTTTTTAAAAAATCATTCAAAAGCCTGCCTTTCTAAAAATATGTATCTTTGCATCATATATGTGTTTTATGGCATAAAAGTTACAGTTCAATAGATTTTGAAACAGCTTTTAAGACAGAGACATGAAGTTTTACAGATTCTAATTACAAGTGAGAAGTCATCTCACTGTGGGAAATTAAAAATGGATACAATTAGAGAAAATTCCAGTTGAAAGAATGCATTATGGAAAAAGCAATAAAAGCACAAAAAATAGGAAAGTAAAATCACTTCTCAGTAGTTCTTCTATGATTCAACTATAGATCAATAGTGTGTAGTTAATGCATTACCAGGAGAGCATTAATTTACAATTACGGCAGGTGATCTGATCCTCTGTGTTCTGTCCATTGACACAGATGACCTTTTGTTAAAAGAGATTCTATGGTCATTATTTTAAATAGAGCAAAACGCAAGTATTCTGTAGGTGAAAGTAGGTCACTTTGAGTCGTAAGTATCTTACACACCACAAAGTGGGAATCTTTGTAGTACAGCCCAAGTAGTCTCATAAGGGAGAAGAATGAGCCTGGGCATATCTGTTTGTGTGTAGAATGGATATAATATGCACTGGATGATGGTGAGCAAAAATGATTCAAGGAGAATCTACAAAGTAAGCATAAAATAAAATAGACCTATAATAAACCTCTACACAGGAAGATATGAGAAACTTTGGTGCCACTAAATGTGTGTTTAGCGATGCTTCACTCTTCCCTGGTGGCTCAGATGGTAAAGCGTCTGCCTACAACGTGGGAGACCTGGGTTGGGAAGATCTCTTGGAGAAGGAAATGGCAACCCACTCCAGCACTCTTGCCTAGAAAATCCTGTGGACAGAGGAGCCTGGTAGGCTACCGTCCACTGGGTCACAAAGAGTCGGACGCGACTGAGTGACTTCACTCACTCACTCACTCACTCACTCATTTTGAACATGTGAGCTAGATAGCCCAGGAGGTAGAGTCTGATGCCCCAACAACCACATTCTTGAAAGGAAGTGGATCTCAGCTGTTCAGAGACCTTATTCTAACCATAAACATGTGTCAGGGGCCCAAGGGTCTTGTCCAGAGTCTGCTACACAGGCAATGATATCAGCCTCAGAATTGCCAGCTAGGCATGGGAGACCTTAGAAACTGCACCTTGCTGATAGATGTCTCAACACTAATGAAAATGCATACATTCTGCAGAGTGAAATCCTAGCTTTGCTGCTCACTAGCTGTGTGACCTTGCCTTTATTAGGTTTATGAACTTTTTACACTTCAGTTTTGTTGTCTATGAAGTGGGAATAATAGCAATACCTACTTGGTAAGATGGAGGTGAAGAGTAAACACCGTCAAATGTAAAGCATTTGTAATAGTACCTGCAACAAAATACCCCACAAATGTTAGGCTGAAATGATCCTCATCATCATGCCCCCACTAGCATTTGTATGCACTGACAAAGAATTTTAAAACAAAGTTGACAGCCCTTTATTCCAGCATGTAGGCTTGCCCACTGGCTCAGCATTTAAAAAATGAAAAACTCCTCCTATAAGTGCAGGTGATGCAAGTTTGAATCCCTGGGTTGAGAAGATTCCCTGGAGAAGGAAATGGCAACCCACTCCAGTATTCTTGCCTGGGAAATTCCATGGACAGAGGAGCCTGTGGGCTACAGTTCATGGGGTCACAAAAGAGTTGGACGCAACTTAGCAACTAAACAACAGCAACAACAATTCTTGCAGGTAGCTAGTCTTAGTTCAGTCTAAGGGAAAGATCAAGTGCTGATGTTTTGTTGGAAGGTAAAATCTAGGATAGCAAGAGTAAAAGAAAATAGAAGTGAGAAAGAAGATGCCATTTGAATACAAAGTAATGCGTTACTGAGTTGGCCACTGCTTCACAAGATGCAAAGACAAGCAAAGAGCAGTTGGCAATGTGGATTGCCTTCAGACACTCTAGATAAAAACCAGTGCCTTGAAGGAATTCCCTGGTGGTCCAGTGGTTAGGACTCAGCTGTTTCACTGAGGTGGCCCAGATTCAGTCCCTCACCATAGAAATGAGATCCTGCAAGCTGGTGGCACAGAAGGAAAAGAAAAAGAAAAAAAAAAGAAGAAGAATGAAAAAAAAAAAAAAAAACAAATTAAAAAAACCCATGCCTTAGGACTTGGGACAATCTATTTCAGTGAAAATGAAGAAGAAATTTATCTCCCATTTCCTTCAGCCTTCTGTTACCCATTGGTTAAAGTTCATCCTTCCAGAGAGTTAACTTTCCCATCCTTGTGGGTTTTATCACCCTGCAAAAGCAAACTCCTATGAGCTGTACTGTGGCCCATTGTGGCACTTCATCCAGGATTCTAATCTCTTCTGCACATCTGGTTATCAAGCCTCTATATTCACAGTGACAGATAATGTATTACATTACAAGGTATCCAGTTAAAACTATAAGCAAGTTCTGCCTCATCTTTCCATGCCTTATTCTTGCTTCCATGTATCTTTCATCCACTGGCCTTACTTCTTTTCAGACAGAATATATTCATGTTATTTTTCTAAAAAGCATAGGATTTCAGAAAAAAGAAAACTCCTGTGAACAGTAATAGTGAAATATCATATTCATACTGTTCATATCTTTGCTTTATAAATGTAAGTGGTATTGTCAGTCAGTAAGTGAATTTTTAGCATAAGATCACTTATAAATGATGACTTCACTAGATCACTTCACTCCCAGAATGAGACACAGAAAGCTAAGAAATTGTGTGATCTCAAGTAAAACTGGCTTGCTGTGAGAGAATTAAATGGTACCCCAAGACTCCCTATAACTTGGGGAAATTAGTACAGCAGTGACCTAAGCATGCAGAAGTGATCCCACTTCTATTAACAGCTAGAAACCCAGGGGAAGTGCTCTGAAATGCTCTCAGTAATATTTTAAAACTGAGTAACTTGCATTCAAAACATAGTCTAAAGGGACTTCCCTATTGAGCCAGTGGTTGAACTCTGCTTCCAATGCAAAGAATGCAGGTTCGATCCCTGGTCAGAGAACTAAGATCACACACGCCGCACAGTGTGGCCAAAGGGGAAAAAATTTATTGAAAAAATGAAATATATCTGAAGAGCACATGGGACTTGTGTCTGTCTAGAAAAGTATCTAAAATAGGTATTGTAGTGATTCAAGAAGGGGGACTCTCATCCTTGCTTCTTTCTCCATTCAGTTTTTGGGTGAAGCAGCAATGATTCATTAATCATCCAAACAGTCAAAGGAAAAGGGGAACAAAGAAACAAATACGCAGATAAAGAAAAGGGAGGAATAAGATCAGTTCAGTTCAGTTCAGTTCAGTCGACTCTTTATGATCCCATGAATCACAGCACACCAGGCCTCCCTGTCCATCACCAACTCCCAGAGTCCACCCAAACCCATGTCTATTGAGTTGGTGATGCCATCCAACCATCTCATCCTCTGTCGTGCCCTTCTCCTCCTGCCCCCAATCCTCCCAGCATCAAAAGTCTTTTCCAGTGAGTCAACTCTTCACATGAGGTGGCCAAAGTACTGGAGTTTCAGCTTTAGCATCAGTCCTTCCAAAGAAATACCAGGACTGATCTCCTTTAGAATGGACTGGTTGGATCTCCCTGCAGTCCAAGGGACTCTCAAGAGTCTTCTCCAACACCACAGTTCAAACGCATCAATTCTTTGGTGCTCAGCCTTCTTCACAGTCCAACTCTCACATCCACACATGACCACTGGAAAAACCATAGCCTTGACTAGACGGACCTTTGTTGGCAAAGTAATGTCTCTGCTTTTGAATATATTATCTAGCTTGGTCATAACTTTCCTTCCAAGGAGTAAGCGTCTTTTAATTTCATGGCTGCATCACCATCTGCAGTGACTTTGGAGCCCAAAGAAATAAAGTCTGACACTGTTTCCACTATTTCCCCATCTATTTCCCATGAAGTGATGGGACCGGATGCCATGATCTTCATTTTCTGAATGTTGAGCTTTAAGCCAACTTTTTCACTCTCCTCTTTCACTTTCATCAAGAGGCTTTTTAGTTCCTCTTCACTTTCTGCCATAAGGATGGTGTCATCTGCATATGTGGAGGTTATTGATATTTCTCCCAGCAATCTTGATTCCAGCTTGTGTTTCTTCCAGTCCAGTATTTCTCATGATGTACTCTGCATAGAAGTTAAATAAGCAGGGTGACAATATACAGCCTTGACGTACTCCTTTTCCTATTTGGAACCAGTCTGTTTTTCCATGTCCAGTTCTAACTGTTGCTTCCTGACCTGCATACAGATTTCTCAAGAGGCATGTCAGGTGGTCTAGTATTCCCATCTCTCTCAGTATTTTCCACAGTTTATTGTGATCCACACAATTAAAGGCTTTGGCATAGTCAATAAAGCAGAAATAGATGTTTTTCTGGAACTCTCTTGTTTTTTCCATGATCCAGCAGATGTTGGCAATTTGATCTCTGGTGCCTCTGCCTATTCTAAAACCAGCTTGAACATCAGGAAGTTCACGGTTCACGTATTGCTAAAGCCTGGCTTGGAGAATTTTGAGCGTTATTTTACTAGCATGTGAGATGAGTGCAAATGTGCGGTAGTTTGAGCATTCTTTGGCATTGCCTTTCTTTGGGATTGGAATGAAAACTGACCTTTTCCAGTCCTGTGGCCACTGCTGAGTTTTCCCAATTTGCTGGCATATTGAGTGCAGCAGTTTCACAGCATATCTTTCAGGATTTGAAATAGCTCAACTGGAATTCCATCACCTCCACTAGCTTTGTTCGTAGTGATGCTTTCTAAGGCCCACTTGACTTCACATTCCAGGATGTCTGGCTCTTGGTGAGTGATCACACCATTGTGATTATCCGGGTTGTGAAGATCTTTTTGTACAGTTCTTCTGTGAATTCTTGCTACCTCTTCTTAATATCTTCTGCTTCTGTTAGGTCCATAGCATTTCTGTCCTTTATCGAGCCCATCTTTGGATGAACTGTTCCCTTGGTATCTCTAATTTTCTTGAAGAGATCTCTAGTCTTTCCCATTCTGTTGTTTTCCTCTTTTTTTTTTTTTTCATTGATTGCTGAAGAAGGAATAAGGTCCTTAAGGTCAATTGATTGGGAACTGAATCCAACTCTGTATAGGAAAACAACTTGTCTATAGTAGCTTTCCATTTTTTTCATGGATAGATACATTTTATGAATAAATGGTGAGTCAGTGAATAAATGCTTAAATCAGTAGAAGTCCCAATTTTGGCCAGAGTTGTCTGGTAGGTCATTCTGGCCATTTGGGGTCTTACCCATTCTAATTAAATGTAAGATATTTAGTTCCATCTGTGTAACACTTGACATTCTAGTGACTGCATATTGTGATAACTATCTTAAGCCAACATCATATAAGGAACTGATAATGAAGAGAACATAAGTAGTTTACCAAAGGCTTACTATAATCCACAATAAGGATATATATACATTTTAACTCTGCAAATCTAATAACAAAACTATTATAATGGCTAGTGCTTACATTGAATTTACTATGTGTCAGATGCTTTTGTAAGCTAATATTATACTAATTCATTTACTCCTCCAATAATCTTGTGAGATAGTTATTGGTATCATTCCCACTCTATAAACAGAAATATCAAATTATAAGATGATAAGTGGCAAAACTGTCATCTAAACTCACATAATTTGACTTAGCATATCTGATTTTAACCACTATACTTTATTGACATTTTGCCCACTCAGTTCAGTTCAGTTCAGTTCACTCACTCTGTCGTGTCCGACTCTTTGCATTTGCCCACTAGAATAACTATATTTTCAAAAGGCAGACAGTATTAAGTGCTAGTGAGAATGTGGACAAACTGGAGCCCTCATGTATTGCTTGTGGGAATGTCAAATGGTGCAACTACTTTCAGAAACATTTTGGAAGCTCTTAGAAAGTTAATCATAAATTTACCACACAATCAAGAAATTTCACTTCTACATATCTATCCAAAATAAATAAAAACATACATCCACAAGAAGAGTTATACATATATGGTCATGGCAGCATTGTTCCTTACACCCTCAAATTGGATAAAATTCAAATTCCCATCAGCTGATGAATGGATAAACAAAATGTGGTATGTCCAATGGCAAAACATTCAGCAATAAAATGGACTGATGTCATAACAACATAGATTGTTTAACGTGTGTTAAACCTTATGCTAAACGAAGACCAGCAGACAGAAAATACAGTTCTATTTGTATTATTTAATTCTATTTATATGAAAATGATCAAAAGGAGTAAATCTACAAAGATAGAAGACTGATCAGTAGCTGCTGGCAGCTTGGGGAGGAAGTGGGAAAAAGACTGTAAAAGGGTACATGGGAACATTTGGGTGGTAGAAATATCTTTAAATTGGGCTGGCTGATGGCTCTACAACTCTGTAAGCTTATTAGAACTCACTGATTTACACACTTGTATAGATAATTTTTATGGTATTCAGTTCAGTTCAGTTGCTCAGTCATGTCTGACTCTTTGCAACCCCATGAACCGCAGCACGCCAGGCCTCCCTGTCCATCACCAACTCCTGGAGTCCACCCAAACCCAGGTCCATCGAGTCGATGATGCCATCCACCCATCTCATCTTCTGTCGTCCCCTTCTCCTGCTGCCCTCAATCTTTCCCAGCATCAGGGTCTTTTCAAATGAGTCAGCTTTTTGCATCAGGTGGCCAAAGTATTAGAGATTCAGCTTCACCATCAATCCTTCCAACGAACACCCAGGATTGATCTCCTTTAGGATAGACCGGTTGGATCTCAGTGCAAGGGACTCTCAAGAGTCTTCTCCACTACCACAGTTCAAAAGCATCAATTATTTGGCTCTCAGCTTTCTTTATAGTCCAACTCTCACATCCATACCTAAATGATACTACTTTTTTTAATGTACATATATAGAGATGTATTATCGGGCTTCTCAGGTAGCTCAGTGGTAAAGATTCCATCCACCAGCATAGAAGAAGTGGGTTCAATCCCTGGGTTGGGAAGATCCCCTGGAATAGGAAATGGCAACCCATTCCAGTGTTCTTACTTGGGAAATCCCATGGACAGAGGAGCCGAGTGGGCAAAAGTCTATGGGGTCTCAAAGAATCGGACATGACTTGGGGACTAAACAACAACACAGCAAGAAAGAGATAGATTAAGATTGTTAAATACTGTATGTAACAGAGTTATTAAATATAAAGTTTTGAAATTTGGATTAATAGTGATTCACAGTGAAAAACCTGGAAAGTAAGCAAGAGGGATATTGAGAACACTTAAGAGTTCTGTTTCTTTAATTTTACTGGGAAATAAGACATAGTACCTTTTAAAGGAATCCATTAATATTTATACTATTATTATTATCTCAAATGTAATAAAATTAAATGTTTATGAACCTGCCTAATTTAAAAGTAAGCACGTTCACAAAAAGAATTATTTCACAAATAATTCTATGCATTAAGGTATTAAAATTAGACTATTTTTTACAAATAAACATGATCATACTTGATATAAATGCTTATGTCTGATGCAAGTATTTTAATTTTTAAAGCTATATGTTACATAGGAAAAGTTAAATAGATAGGGAGAGATTAACTTTGATGGGATCAATAAGTAACATCTGTTGAGAGCTTTAGTCATGAAAGTCATGTGACCAAGCAGTATTAGGTAGTGGTTATAAATAATGCCCATTCATTCTCTGAATAGTTATTTAGTATCTGATAGTACCAAATATAGTAAAAAGAAGCAAACATATAAAAAAAAATGCCACAAATAGTGATAAGTGCTCCGCAGTGCTCTTTAACTAGAAATTGTGATAGTGACTGGGTGGCTGGTTTGACTGGAGATCTGGAGCGGTGACATTTAAGAGGAGAATTAAACGAGAAGACCACCCAGCTATGTGAAAATACAGAGAAGAGTAAAATAGGCAGATAGTGCAAAACTAAAGGCATGAGTGACGAAATAAAAGGCATGTATAGCAGGCATGAGAAAGAAAGGTAGGCAGGAACCAAGTCATACGGAGCTTTGTCAGGTTTTATATCAGCTATTCCCAGTTTTGAAAGTGAGATAAGACATTTCTGGTTTTAATCAGTGTTGAAATATGATCTAATTTATATTATAAGATAATTATTCTAGTTGTGTAGATAATTGATTGGAGAATGGTCAACAGTGAAAGGTGAGTATTCTAATAGTCCAGATGAGAGATTATGATGGATTTGAATAACAAAAATCAATAGATATGGAGAGAAATGAAATGATTCATAGAATATATTTAAAGGAGCGCAATAAGACTTTCTGAGAGATTAGAATTTTGTGGGCAGGAATCAACAGGAATGAGAAATGATTCCTCAGTTTGGACTATTGGAGAATTAGGTTGTGAGGAGCTGGAAAATTAAGAATGTTTTTCTGGCCATAGTTCAGAGTCCTAGACACCTTAGTGGAGAAGTCAGATAGTTGTGTGTCTCCTTTTCTTTATCCTACTTTGCAGAAATGTACCAAGCCTTCAAATGCATGTATAACCCATAAATGTTTGTCTTCTCTCTCAACTGGGATGTATATTTTTCCATTTCTTATGAATGCTTGGCAGTATTAGGCACACAGTAGATACACGGATAAGTGCTTGTGGATAGATGCTGAGAATTGAGTGACTGGGTAGATGTCTATATCAGTATATGTGTAGAAATAGACAATAAGCATCAAGTATTGAATAGTTCAGAGGGCAGTTTCAGTTACTCCTTGTTATTTATATATCCCAAAGGTGAGATCCAGAAGATTGTGTTAGAGGAAATGATTTAAAGAATAAAATGTGATGCAAATGTATATTTTTAAAAAAATAAATAAAATGTCTAAAGGGTAAAATGTCCAAAGGGGGGGAAAAGACTAAATTTGTCAGTGTTTAAAAACATTCTCATTCATTTTCTTTTTTTTTTTTTTTTAAATTTTAAAATCTTTAATTCTTACATGCATTCCCAAACATGGACCCCCCTCCCACCTCCCTCCCCATAACATCTTTCTGGGTCATCCCCATGCACCAGCCCCAAGCATGCTGCATCCTGCGTCAGACATAGACTGGCGATTCAATTCACATGATAGTATACATGTTAGAATGTCATTCTCCCAAATCATCCCACCCTCTCCCTCTCCCTCTGAGTCCAAAAGTCCGTTATACACATCTGTGTCTCTTTCCCTGTCTTGCATACAGGGTCGTCATTGCCATCTTCCTAAATTCCATATATATGTGTTAGTATACTGTATTGGTGTTTTTCTTTCTGGCTTACTTCACTCTGTATAATCGGCTCCAGTTTCATCCATCTCATCAGAACTGATTCAAATGAATTCTTTTTAACGGCTGAGTAATACTCCATTGTGTATATGTACCACAGCTTTCTTATCCATTCATCTGCTGATGGACATCTAGGTTGTTTCCATGTCCTGGCTACTATAAACAGTGCTGCGATGAACATTGGGGTACATGTGTCTCTTTCAATTCTGGTTTCCTCGGTGTGTATGCCCAGCAGTGGGATTGCTGGGTCATAAGGTAGTTCTATTTGCAATTTTTTAAGGAATCTCCACACTGTTCTCCATAGTGGCTGTACTAGTTCATTTTCTTAACTCATTTTCTTCAAACATTCAAGAAATATTGCTTCTCTGTTGTGTTTAAGTGGTCAAATTACCCACACATTTAATGTTTTTATGACTCGTGGATCTTTTGAAGACTTTCAGACCAGATTCTTCTGGTCTGAAACATACACATCCCTAGTTAAACACCTCTCTTACCCTGATTCCACCCCATGAAATCAGAGGAAAGAAAAATAGTGATGTTGTTTTTTTGTTTAAGCTGATAGACTTGAACCAAGAGGACCTGAAAACTTCTTGAAATTAGAAATTTGGGTCTGCAAATGTAAACTCTCATTATCTCCGAATCAATTATGCTTTGTTTGTAACACAAAGACAATAATATGTCTAAGGATCAAAATATCAAACCTGTTTCAGATAGCTGGCTTAATCCTACGGTGATAGACATGTCAGATATTATAATATTTAGCATATTTCCTCATGTGGAAAATGATAGGATTTCAGTTGTCATGCTTTAAGGGCATGAGCCATAATCTCATTATCATCTCCCTAAATCAGTCACTACATCCTGGATGTTAACTCCATCCTAATGATACCAGATGCAGTAATATATATGAGGTGAGAGAAAAATTCCATGACTCATCATTGGGCTCGAAAACAGTGATGCAAGCTAAAAATCAATTTAATCACTGGTGAATTCAGCACGGACATTGCACATGCCTGGTTTTACTAAATAAAGAATAATGTTGCATATTTATAGGACCTGATGTCTTGGAAACACACAAAGTAAATGTGAATAATCTAAAGAGAGTTAAAAAAAATAAGCCAGCCCTATAGCATTTTAGAGCATAATTAGGGAATGTTCCTTATAACAACTTCAGGATGTAAGTAATACGTGAACTTATAGTGTAACGTTTCATAGGAAAGACTGAAATGTAAAACACATAAAATTCACTTATCTGCATTTAACTTGTCTTTTCTTTAATTCATATACATAGTCTAGTTCATATTCAATCATTGATTTAAAACTTACAATGTATTGATATGTGGAGAGGGGATAACAATCAGATTTTAGTTTATGTTGTCAAAGCATAACAGTTGAAATTCATTCGTTTTTTGGTCTTCACATTTTATCTTATATATTCACCTGTGTGTGATATGTCAGTCACTTACTTAGAATGTAGAAATGATCATTTTAGTCCTGGGGCTCAATGTAGTAACTTGTCTTAGAAATTAATCATCATGGGAACAAAACTCAAAAGGCACTAGTTTCACATCAAGATACACAATTAAGAACTTGAATAGTTATCCTTACCTCTAATGAGATCCACTGTGTCATACATATAGCAAGAAAGCCTTCCTGTAAATAGTACTTCATAATTTTCATCTCGTTTGGTCCTGACAGCATCTTTTTGAGGAAGGCTCACTGTGATAGATATAAAACAAACAGCATACTCTCCGGAGACTGCAGTCAGAAGTTTTGTTTGATAATAGAATTTGAAAAGAAACCAGATGACTGGTTCATAAATTAGTATCATTGAATGAAAGAATACATGAGTGAGTGGGTAATTTTTGAGTAATAGGGAAAAACTTTTTTTGAAGAAATGATGTCATAAAATTGCTCTCTCATGATCAAAATTCAGAATGATCTATTAAACACTCCTGGCTATGTCCCAAGCAAATAGAAAAGGTCTTTACTGGGAAGATGCAGCAATTTTGCAGGATACATATTAAAGGAGGGCAAAATGTATTAAATGCCAATATTTCCACAAATCTGTTCAATAGTAAATTTGATTATTTACCTCGAACTGTTTAGAGGAAGTTGATTAAGTTCTTAACTTTAAATTTAACTATAAATTTGAAATAATCAAAGAGAAAGAATTCTTTAAAATGGAAATATTGGTCCTGGTCCAAAGAGACACTGGCCTGACCTGGATGCGTGTGTTGCAGAAGTGAAAAAATTAAATTAAAAAACCCAGGCACAGAAAAACACAGAAACCTTTCCCTTAACTTCTCTTGGCTCTATTTTATCTATTCTTCACCAATGGCTAAAATCTAGACTGCCCTATATGAATATTTCAACATATATACATATACAAGTGAAAATTAGTATTTTAGAACATTACATAAGTTGGACATGATATATAAATTACATATGTATCCAGTTGTTATTATAAGAGACTACTAGAAGAGAAAAATTAAATGACAGCTGCTGTCAAGTTTCAGGTATCTAGAGTGGGACTCCCACATAAGCAATAATCCATATACAGGCCAAGTTTGGCTGTGACAAACAGTATGTTGATTATCAGGAAGAATGTTAAAGAAGCAGAGCTGCTTCTTTGCATACTAGAGAGACATTGATACCTCCAAAAAGAGTTAAGTGATAATACAAAGAAGTTAATGTTTAATGGGGCAGTGAATAGCACAGACTCTAATATAGTAGGAATTAAAATAATATCTTATTGTGGGTTGGTGTGAATTCTGAATTATGATGTATTTCTGTAAGTAGAGGAAGAGAAAATGTGTTATTAGCAGAAAATGAAAGAGAACTATGCCCGTCATTGACTGCTATTACTCTCATATCTTCATCCTATTTATTTCATTCATTTATTCAATGAACAAATCACATGCCAACCACAAATCTTTATGTGAATGTGCAGTGATGAACAAAACAGCTATAGCACCTATCTTTTTACTGTGTCTCTGGAAGCTGAAGGTGAGATCTAGGCAATGATACCTGCTATGCATGTACTTTAGATACTGAACTAGATACATGCCATTTTATTCGATACAGTCCTCACAAGAGTTCTATTTCAGATAGATAGATAAATAGATTCATAATATATGTATATGTGTGTGCCAGTAGTTCAGTCATGTCTGACTCTTTGAGATCCCACGGGCTGTAGCCCTGCCAGAGTCCTCTGTCTATGGGATTCTCCAGGCAAGAATACTGGAGTAGGTTGCCATTCCCTTCTCCAGGGGATCTTCCTGACCCAGCGATCAAACCCAGGTCTCCTGAGCTGCATGCAGACTCCTTCCCGTCTGAGCGCACATACACACAGTTACTTATTTATCCCTGTTTCTGCATGAGTTATTGTAGTGGTTACAACAGAAAAGCAAGAGTACACAGGAATTTTGAGAAAGGGATCTAGAAGCAGATAGACTCAGGATTTGAACTTTTGTTCTGCTATTTATTAGCTGTATGATCTTAATCAAGGTCCTTAGTTCTCTGACTCCCTGTTGTTGTTCAGTCACTAAGTAATGGTCCAATGCTTTGTGATCCCCATGGACTGCAGCACCCCAGGCTCCTCCATGCTCCACTGTCTCCAGGAGTTTGCTCAAATTCATGTCTTTTGAGTCAGTGATGCTATACAACCATCTCGTTCTCTGTCATCCTCTTCCTCTCCTGCCCTCAATCTTATCCATCATCAGGGTCTTTTTCAATGAGTCAGCTCTTCGAGTTTGTGATCCATCCAGTCTGGCATTTCTCATGATTTACTCTGCATATATGTTAAATAACCAGGATGACAACATAGAACCTTGTCATACTCCTTTCCCAATTTTGAACCAATCAGACTCTCTGTTTCCCATCTGTCTATTGAAGAAAATAATAAAATTATTTCATGGTGTTATTGTGATATTTAAATGAACTTTTTTAAGCACGATACTTGAAATGTACTAACTATTAAGTGAATTTTAAAGTGCAGTAAGCCTAAAAGAATTTGGGTAAAGTGTAAGGAAATGATAGTAAAATAGAACAGACTATTAAATATGCAAAGTACATCAGATTTTTCCACCCTTAAGGATGGTTTTGTTTGGCCTACAAGATTCAGATTTAAGACAGTCCTTACTGTTTCTGTACTTCTTGAGTTCTTTTTATGCCAAAAGACCCTTGGCAGCCAAGAGTGCCCCTTTATACCTCGGCTTCTCTAGATCAGATCAGGTATCCAAGATTCCAAAATCCTACCTAAGCACTGAAGGCCGTGTGACTTCAATCCAGTGTTTTGTTCTGAGGTCTGCATAAGTACCTGAAGGACCAGAATATTTAACCAAGCCAAAAGTAACAAAACATTTTAGAATGCGTTCTAAGAGGATAAGTAAAAATCTCCCTCCAATATAAACACAGGGAAGAAAGCCATCTAAGAAGAAAATCATAGACCTAGACTTCTCCAGGACAGTTTTAATTTATGCTGATTGTCCTGGAGTTTTCATTACTAATTTCCCCATTTACCCTCAAATGTCACAATTTTGATGGTAAATCATATGATCACCTTGGAGTATCCTAAAACCCTCAGCCTAGAATTTTTCATGGTGTTGGTAATTTTCCCTCAGGTTAATTCTCATACTCCACACATCATAAAATATATGCCCTTTTAGTGAGAAATGCAGAAATAAAACTGCTTGTTTGATCATTTCAGTTATTCATCTGTAACCATATTCCAATGATCCATTTTTGGAAGCTGAAAGCCAGGCCTTTTGTCTTTAGGTTCTTGTCTTCCTTAAATTAATAATAATTTTTTAAAAACCCAAGCATTCAGTTTATTTCCCTGATTTTTCCACAAAGTCACAAACTCTGTGTGCCTCATGTTTTCCAGCTGTATTGTAAAGGAATTAAGAATGTCTTTAATGCTCTTTGTCTTTAGGTCTTTAATGTGTAAAAAGAACACCTCTTTTAAAAAATATAAACCTTTTTGCTTTGCTTTTCCAACCTTCCATCAGTACATACAAGTGCTTTCATTAAATTAACTTGGATATTGGTAGGATTTTTTTTCTATAGCACTTTTTAAGTACTTAGGTCTTCCCTGATAACTCAGTAAAGAATCAGCCTGGGTCGGAAAGATCCACTGGAGAAGGGATAGGCTCCAGTATTCTTGGGCTTCCTTTGTGGCTCAGCTGGTAAAGAATCCACCTGCAATGCAGGAGACCTGGCTTTGATCCCTGGGATGGGAAGATACCCTGGGAGAGTGAAAGGCTACCCACTCCAGTATTCTGGCCTGGAGAATTCCATGGACTACATTCCGTGGGGTCACAAAGAGTCGGACATGGCTGAGAAACTTTCCCTTTCATAAGTACTTACTCTTAATCAGCTGAACTTTGTCTAACTTTCTGTGCCAGACTACACAGGCAACTCAGTCAAGATTCTTGACTCACTGATAATAGTTACAGACCACTCTCACAAATTTGTGTTTTTACCAATAATAAATTAAGCATAAAATCAACTATTGAATTATGAATCCTTTGAGTTCAGAAGGGGACAGTATTATTTAATATGCTAATTTTCAGGTTAACATTTTTCTCGCTGCAGCCAAATAGTCCGTTTTTCTTAGAATGATGAATGTCTGCTTATATTGTTGAGTATCCACATACCTTTGTTCATCTTCAAGGTTCAGAAAAAAATTTCCATGGGATGATTTGCCCAATAGACGTTTCCTTTCTTGGCTTTATGACTTATTCTCTTTCTGTCATCCAAACCCCATGTGGTATTTTAGTAAATGATATCGTAAGTCAAGTTTTCACAGCTGTGTTGACTGTTTAAAAAGAGAGATTGCCTAAAATTAAGGATTTTAGTCATCTGACAGCTATTGTTTAGATATTTAGTTTCCTTTTCTTGCCCCACTTTGATCATGGGAGGTGCTGAGCTTGCACAATGCTACATGAAACCCTTGTACCACCACCTGTGCTGCCGCGGAGTAATTGAAAATTACTGTGGTAACTGATGCTGCACTGCAGCAATAGCCCAGGATGGTGAGAAGTTTTTTAGTAGAAAAATCTACTGCTTCTGAAGCAAAAGTGACCAAGCTTCCTCAAACTGCAGCCATAGCACCTAACCAAAGAATGGGCTGCATAAGACCCTGATGTACAGAAAACTCCAGGTCTTACCCCAGTCTTTTTAGCCTTGTATTTATGTCTGTGAGGACATGGGGTCATCACAGTAGTGTCTTGAAGAGGCAGGACAGAAGTCACCATTCTTTGGCTCTGCATGTTGTGCCTGGTTCACTCATTTTTTCTCTAGCCCCTCATAAAAGGCAAATAGAGGTGCTGTGTCTCTGTATGGTTCTTTTTATTATTATTTCTTGGTTCAGGTCATAATTGAGATCTAAGTTCACCTGGAACTGACTTTGTAATGGGTGAGACAAGGAGGGGAACAGAGGCAATCTCATCTGCAAGGCATATCCCTTTGACTAATCAGCTGAGGCTGGTGACTTCCCTGGCGCTCCAGTATAGACTCTGCACTTTCACTGTAAGGGGCACAGGTTCAATCCCTGGTCAAGGAACTAAGATCCCACATGCCATATGACATGGCATTTTAAAAAAAAAGTGGCCTCACATGAGGAATTAATCAGCCCAGGCCATCTTCAGTTAAGTTGTGTCATCAACAAAGTATGAGTAAGATCAGTTCCACGTGCTATTCTGAATAACAGTCAAGTGGGTGACCCATCACCTGTGCTGCCTTTGAGAAAATACTTCGAGAATAGATGAATATATTCTGGTTGGCAAAGGTGGTCTGGATCCCAGTATAAAATACCATGGAAACACTTCATACTCTTGGTCTGTATTCAGCTGAATTGTGGGTTAAGAAGTTCATCAGAAAAAGAATGACCACAGATGGACATTGAAAAATAACCTTTCAAGCTCCATAAAATTCATTCTTGACTGGGAAAAAGGAGGTATTTAGACACTTAGAATTTTTCAGAAAATATATAATTTTAAGGATTAGATAAGAGGATAAATAATGTAATCTACAATGAAATAGATGAATATACAAAACAAAGTGACTCTTATAGCTTTAGGATTTATCAATGAGTAGAAGTTAATTGGAAAAATTAATAAGCTTAGCTTCTTATCCATTAGACTTTTCCTGAGTTGAAACTGAAAAAAACAATTTTTGTGGGGCTATTTGTTTGTTGTCCTTTTTGCCTCCTTTCCAATTTGCTACGGTCAGAACGTAGAAAACTGAACCCAAAGCCAGATTTCTTAATAGGATGGCATTTGGACAGCTATTTTACTTAGTGATCCTGTGCAGGTTAGTAACAAAGCTGAAATAAGCCCTCTCCTTTTGGGGGAAACAAAATGGTATTCTGTTGAATGCTAGAATTTTATCACTTTGAAAAAAAAAAAAAAAAGCTGCTTGAGAGACCTAAGAGTATAAAAGCATTTGAAATCTCAGAAGGAGTTTAAATCAATGCATTGCTACAGTTACAGAGCAGATGAAAGAGCCTGCTGTCTCAATTGCCAGGAAACTACTTAGAAACTCTCACTTTGATTTCTTCACATAGTCTGTTACATTACTGCTAAATGCAATATATAGGGACATCACAACTTTGATGTCGTACAGCTCCAACAAATGGAAACTAATGTGATAGAACAACTAAGATTTGTGGTTTTATGTGGATATACAAATACATCCCTGTCTAGCTCCCTATGTACTGTGTGTCTCCAGGGGCTGTCTTTTCACCTATAGCTTTATAAAATTATAATTTTGGGTGTTTTATTCATGAATTCCAGTAAGCAGTGCCATGTTTATGTAGTACCAAAACCACATAGGGGGATATTATTATTCTGAATTATTACTTCAATAGTATGTATTGTGCCCCAGTTTCAAAAGTACACTGTAATTTTATACATGTTTATCAGTACTGGTCAGAACCCAATTCAGTGAGGAATTACTTGATTCCATGCCTTCAGAAAATCTGGTGTTTTTAATCAGTGGGTGTGGACAGATGGAGCTGGAAACTGCATTTTCAGCCAACAACAATAGAGATCTGTTTTCCAGTTTCAATAGTAAACCTGCTCTAGTCATCTAATTATTAAGATCCTTATACAGATCTGTGGATTTCTGACATTATTCATTAAATAATAAATTTGAAATTATTTTTCAATAATGTGCTTCTTATGAAAATCACAAATATGAGCATATTTAACTCTGGAAGACATTACAATTAGAATTTTGGAATTTATAGAAATAAGATAAAGGCAGAGGTCTGAAGACCTGAATCTGACCATTGACTCTATCACCTACTAATCTTTTGAGTTGGAACATAGCATTCAATGTTGAGTTTCCATTTCTTCACTCAACTAAACATTTAATAGCACCTTCTCTGTCTTGCTCTTAGAATTGGTACATGGACTAAGTGCTGGTATTAAAAGTCAGTGCCTTAGCTAGAAAACTTCAGACTGGGTGAGAAGACCAACAGTGCCTCCAATTGTGTGTTCCTATGGACAGTTTAACCTTTCTGGACTCCTAACCTGTGACAAAAAGAAATATCTAAATTCCCTTTTGTCTTTGAAAACAATAAAGCACTATGAAAATACTGCAGGTGTTTTACATTGCTTAAACAGATTAACCCTTTATCAAAATGGATTGGTAAAGGGAAATCATAGGATCACTTTTCTCCTTCTTTTTTTGGGAAATCTTTTAAGAATTCAGTAGATAATCCTTCTTATTCACTGTTTCACTGATGGTTTGTTTAATGGGAATATTCTTAAACTTCCTCCAACCACAGAAGACTCTCTTATTATTTTGGTATGTGTTAAGCCTTGCAGCATAATTTCCATTTTTACTTAAATGTAATTACTCTCCAATACTCCTCTTACTAATGAAGTTACAGAAACTTTGAGACTACTTTGGACTTAAATTGTAACCGTATATTTTGCAGTGTGGTGGCACACATTTCTGAGACCTGGAGTGTAGTTTGTCCATCTATGTGGTAAGAATGAAAAGGGATCATTATGATCATGGGTTTATCTGAATTGTGTCTAATACTCTAAGATCCCTATTTTAAAAATCTTGGCATTTCAAAATATCATTTGAAAGTTGTGCTACTCCGCTACACTAAAACCCATGCCAGCCCCACAGTTCTACTTCTCTGGAACTCTTCTTTGCCAAATTAGTTGCCTGAGGTTAGTATTTTTAAGCCAGTTTGAATTCTGTTTGCTCGTTTTCTAGTACATTGTCTTTTACATTTCAAGGACTTTGGCTTATTCTTTACAGGCAAAAGTTTCCATTTTGACCTCCACCAAGCCCTTTAACTTCTTGATTACTTGATGAAAACTGTGGAGTTTAATACCAGTCTGTCTAAATAATACTACAATTTCCACAGTAGTTCCACCTTCATGAGGTAATTTCATCCTCACAGTGATGAATCAGATATCATCATCTAGTGTTTTCAAACTGGAAGGTGGGAGAGGAGGACTCAAAAAGCTCAAAGACTAGTTTCAGTCCCACAGCTACTGAAGCACTTAACTGGGTCTCAAACATGTCTTTTGACAACAAGACCTAAGTTTTTTCTGAGATTTTTGCTTAATGCAAATAAGAATAATATCCATGACCTTTTACTGCATTAGACCACAAAAATACAGATTTAAAAAATTATATTCTGCCTAATTCATGCTATGATGATTTATACATGTTATGAAATTTATTTTGGGGGCCAATCTAGCTTACAAAGTGCTGGCTACTGGCTCAGAGATTAAAGCATCTGCCTGCAATGCGGGAGACCCTGGTTCGATCCCTGGGCCAGGAAGACTCCCTGGAGAAGGAAATGGCAACCCACTTCAGTATTCTTGCCTGGAGAATCCCATGGAGAGAAGAGCCTGGTAGGCTACCTTCCATGGGGTCACAAAGAGTCAGACACGATTGAGCGACTTCACTTTCACTAGTTTATGTGCTTATAAATATGTTACCTTTTACTCTCCTATGTGCATAATATTCAATCTCCATTTTTAGGTGAAGAAAGTTGCACATACTTAGGCAGCTAAGATGTAGTTTAAACCCAATTCTGCCAAACTTCTACAGCCATACGCTTAACCCCTAGGCTATACTACTTGATCTGGCATAAAAACCACTTAATTAGATTTTAAGAAATAGTTCTTCAAGTTCAAGCTCTTTCCATTGTTAAAGCACAAATATTGATACTATCCTCTTACCCGCCTAATTTGTAGCTTTGCATTGAGTAATGAGAATTTCTCTCAATGTATGTGAAGGAGATTTTAAACATATAGACCACTGTAAATAGGTAATTTACTACTAATATGGTAATCTCATTTAATGAAAAATAATGAGAAAGGAGTAGCACCCAGCAACCCTCTGTCACCTCCCAGGTATTTTTACATAGACAGGCTCCAATTAAATGTGCCTGCACCTAAAGTGAAAATTCAGGGCACTGTGTCAGACCTCTGGAGGGGACTGTTTGGTGGCCATGGGAACTTTATGGCACACCTCAAATCATGCTTCACAGGGGGTCACCACATACTCAGCTTCTGCATACAGCTGGCCCTGCTGAGAATCAAGGGCCCCTATTTAGAACAGCTCACTGTAGGGAGATTCACGCTTATGGAAATAATTAATGGTGGCAATGATCCTTATAATGGCACCTGATGCCCTGCTGCGAAAAAAGATAAACCAGCCTTCACCATAAAGAACTTACAAATTATACTGAGCAAACATGTTAACAGCTATTAAGAGTCCTAATCAGAGCTGTTAAACAAACAATTAAGAGATGTCATATAAAATACACCCATTTAGGAATAGCAGCTACATGTTTGGAGTTTTAAAAGGAACCATTTACCTTTGAGATAGAGATAAAGCCCTCAGTGCAGGTTAGGCAAGAACAAGGCACCTTTCTGAGCAAATCCATTTTCTGAGCATCAAATCCCATGGACAAAGCCCTGTTCCCTATGGTGTGCTTGCATCCTAAGATTTATTTCCAGTCTCATTACTGCTTCATCAGAAAACTACTCTTGTGTTTTCACATATAACATTATTATAAGTAGAGCTTTAAAGGGCCAAAATATTGCAGTCTAATAATAAAAAGCAGGAAATTATTTGTCTGGAAGAAATCTACTTTGCAGAAGGCATTTCTAAGATAAGAAGAAATTCATCCCTACCAATGCTTGCTGCTAAATCACTTCAGTCGTATCCGACTCTGTGCGACCCCATAGATGACAGCCCACCAGGCTTCTCCATCCCTGGGATTCTCCAGGCAAGAACACTGGAGTGGGTTGCCATTTCCCTCTCCAGTGCATGAAAGTGAAAAGTGAAAGTGAAGTTGCTCAGTCATGTCTGACTCTTCGCGACCCCATGGACTGCAGCCTACCAGGCTCCTCCATCCATGGGATTTTCCAGGCAAGAGTACTGGAGTGGGGTGCCATTGCCTTCTCCGGTGCTTAAATCTTTGTTATTCTAAGTGTAGTTGGCAACCTTAGCACCACCTGGAAGCTTGTCACAAAGGCAGAAACTTGGAACTTGAACTCACTCCAAACCTACAGAAACAGAATTTACAATTTAATAAGACCCTCTGATAATATATGTGTGTGTATGTATGTATGTGTGTATATGTATGTATATATATATATCACATTTTTCAAAGAGATAGCAATCTAAAAGTTTCTATTATCAGAAATTCTTTCAGAAAATTAATGTTTAATCTTATGGGAAAAAAGTTAAATTATTTTAGAAAAGTATATTAATAGTGTGACAGTTGCTTTATGATGAAAAATGTCTGAAGTGGTCCCCTCTGACCCAATGGTGGCGTCCAGGGTTTCCAGCATAGCACACCATCCCAGCCATGTTCAGTCAACAGCTGGTAGTCTCGCCTCCCTCTTCAAGTTCTATGTTCTCTTCACATGCTCAATGCAGCTCCCAATTATGTAAGCCCAGTAGAATAAAGAGCATACAAGAGGGTGGGAAAAAGAGGAGGTCTTTTTAGTCTTTAGTACCATGTGATCTTCCATAGTTAAAATACACAAGTCACCCCGTTCCCTCTGGCAACACTTGGTTGAGTCCACTCTATACAAATTGTGGATTAAGGGAAGTAGTGGCTTCTGTATCTTCTCACCAGGAAAGTTAGGGAGGACTACGACTAAACGATTATTCATGCACTGCAACGTGGCTAGAGTCCTTTTCGGAGTCCTTTCAACTGCAGGTTTTCACAGCAATCGTGAACATCCTATAAATTACATGACATGATGTGATTTTCAAAATCTGATCTCTATGTTCACATGGGTAAATGTTTTAAGACTATAGTAAAAGTGTACCCATTAGCATATACTACAAAAAAAATAGAATGTCACAGTGAACAAAGAAGATTAAGTAAAGCATCAGTTGGCTTTTACAGTTAAAAAAAAAAATCCCGTGGAGGAGATTATAATGATGTTCTTTATCATTGTTTTGAAAAGAAAACAACTCTAAGAAAGTTATAACAGGCCTAATTAATGCTTAAATTGTTCTTCCTGAGAAACAGGTTTTTTATGTGATATAAATGGACTTCCTAGAAAGTATTCTTGTCTGTATTTAGTTATTCAATGTTCTTTCCTGCATTGTGGTAACATACAGCCCTTCACAAAAGGAAATGAAAGGTTTTTATTTCTGCTTTTGGTTTTGGCTTGTTGTTCTTACTCATACTATACAAGTAAGAAGTCAATAAAACATGAAGACATTGACAGTTTTTATCTACTAGTATCAGTTTTTCAAAACAATAGTTACATTTGGGTTGAAGATAATTGACCATTTAAACAATATATGCATGGTTTTGGTTCATGGAAAAAATAATTTTCATTATATGAAAAGTTTTTCTGCTGTGGATGTCTATATCTAAGTCACCTTAGCCTGCATGGTCATGAATTATATCGTATAATCCACTTTCTAACCATGTGGCCTGCCTGGGACAAGTCAGTTAATGTCTCTGCATCTCACTTGCCTCATTTGTAAAATAGGGCTAAAAATTAAACCTACCTCTTAGTGTTATTTTGAGGACTTCATGATATAACACATTAAAAAGTGTTGAACAGAGTATGTGGCCCATAGTAAGAGCCTACCTCATGTTATATATTGCAATGTTTTATTCTTACCACATCATCATTAAACCAAGTTTGACAAAAATTTAATATAAAGAAGCCATTCTGTTTTATTCTGAAATATAAAATGGCCACATTCCCTTAAAACATAGCCATTTTCATCCTTATAAAAATAGTATACAAAATTCTCCTACTTATACCACTAGCTCTACTCTTTTTCTTACATGAGCCAAACTTCTCATCAGATCATTCCATCTTCATATCTTCAGTTCCTCAATCCTCATCCACTCCTCAATTCATCGTAACATGCTTTTGCCCTATTGCAGAAATTATCCACCATAAATGCTAATGTCTTTTGATTGATAAATTTAATGATACCTTTTCACTTCTGAGATTATGGACCCTTCATGCAGCATTTGACATCTTGGGTGATGCTGTCTTGGGTCTCTTCTGAGTGTCCTTCATTGTCTTCCATAAGCCTTCATTTTAAATGCTTCTATTCCCAGAATCCCACATTTGGCCTTTTTATATATACATCGTGAAATTACTACCACTCTTTGCTGAGAACTGCTAGGTATACATACATCTTGCCCTTTCTCTGTTTCTATCTGGTTCCCATTCGCTATTCTAGAGGCTCTCAGTGTGTTTTCAGTAACTTTTCTCAACCAGCCTAGCAACAGCTAAGTATCTGGTGGTGTGCTAGGCATGAGGATTGTAATGAAATATATTAATTAAACACCCAGAAGGCTTTAAGGGACCTTGAAATAGAAGATGGTTTATCCTTCTATTTTCAGGTATTTCCTCATCTACATTCACATATGACATGAGTTTTCATCGTTGTTGTTGTCTTTCAGTTGCTAAGTAGTGTACGATTCTTTGCAACCCCGTGAACTGCAGCATGCCAGGCTTCTCTGTCCATCACTATCTCCTTGACTTTGCTCAAACTCATGTCCACTGAGTCTGTGATACCATCCAACCATCTCATCCTTATCACCTCCTTCTCCTCTTGGCCTAAATTTTTTGTCATCAGAGTCTTTTCCAGTGAGTCAGCTCTTTGCATCAGGTGGCCAAAGCATTGGAGCTTCTTTATTGGCTGCTATCACCAGGCACTATGATATATGCTAAGAATCTAACATCTGGAAAGATAGGCAAGAAATGAGTGTTTTTTTGCTTACTTTTGTTTGGATGGTTGTGTTTTTGGATTGATTTGAAATACGGATGTAGAGAGTCATTGAATTCTAGGTGATAAATTTTCTGTTTAAGTGATGGTGGGCCATATGGATGAAGAGATCCTACCAGCAATGAGTAAATGTAACTGAGTTTCTGGAGTCTTTGTGTAGTATAAAAATTGGAGAACTATCTTTGTAAGTAATCAATCTGGAAGTGTTTCTCTAAATCCACTAAATTCAAGCTCTAACTCAAATCCTAACAGACTCCCAAATACGTTGTTTTAGAAGGATCCTAATTTCTCAGATTCAGCCTTTCTTAACTCTAGAATTAAATCTCTATTTTCTAACAAATGGTCATGCAAAACAAAAACATCTCCCCTGCATATGCATTCATTAAACTTATCTCTATTAAGAGCCGTATAAGTGACAAACTCTATGCTAGTCACTGGGGATAATACGTTGTCCAAAATAAATATAGGTTCTTCCCTCCTAAAGCTTCAGACTATCAGGGAAGGGAGCTGTCAATCAAATAATCTTGCAAAAGTTAGAAGTCAAAACTGTATGAGTTAAGGAGGCTTTAACCTATAGCTCCATATATGGAGCTCCTAGAGGCCTCCTTGAAGAAGCAATATTTCCCATGAGACTGAAGCTGGGGGGTTAGTCAGCCATGTGTAAAAGGCAAAGGCCTTCCAGGCAGCAAGGTTTTACGAGGTGTCAAGGTAAAGAAGGAATGTGGCAAATCTGAGGGAAAGAGGAAAGACCTGGGTGATTGGAGCATAGTGAGTACAAAGAAGAACAACAACATATGAGGCTGAAGAGGTAGGCATTGGTACCTGAGGGCTGAGTTAACTGATGAGAGCACTCCAGCCCAGCATGACCACCTTCAAACAAGGTACATGACCAGCCCAGACATGTACCTCCAAGCAGTACATCTTAACAGAGAGAAAATGAGAGATTAAAATGTTCATTCTTATGTTGTGCTGAATTTAACTCCTTGGAAATTCTACCTACTGGACCTAATTTTTTACAGCCATACTGACTATACATGACATGCAGTAAACTACACATATTTAAGGGTTTCCCTGGTGGCTTAGAAGGTAAAGAATCTGCCTGCAATGCAGGATACCTGGGTTCAATCTCTGGATTGGAAAGATCTCCTGGATAAGGGAATGGAAACCAATCCAGTATTCTTGCCTGGAGAATTTCATGGACAGAGGAGCCTGGAGGGCTACAGGCATGGGGTTGCAAAGTCAGACACAACTGAGCAACTAACACTTTACACATATTTAAAGTATACAGTCTGATGTTTTGAAATAAGCATATACCTGTGAGACTATCCCCACATCAAGCTGATGAAAGTACCCATATTCCCTGAAAGTTTCCCTGTGCCTCTTGGCAGTTTTTCCTTCCCTAACACTCCCATCCTCTGCAGGCAATGACTGACATGTCATGCTTAGACCAGTGCCTGGCATATAAAATAAATTGTGTTGACTGTCTGAAAAGTGAGTCTGTTTGGAGAATTAGCTCTTGGTTTGACTGAAGCTGGTACTCCAATACTTTGGCCACCTGATGTAAAGAACTGACTCATTTGAAAGGACCTTAATGCTGGGAAAGGTTGAAGGTGGGAGGAGAAGGGGACAACAGAGGATGAGATGGTTGGATGGCATCATCAACTCAATGGACATGAGTTTGAGTAAACTCTGGGAGTTGATGATGGACAGAGAGGCCTGGTGTGCTGCAGTCCATGGGGTCTTCAAAGAGTCTGACAGGACTGAGTGACTGAACTGAACTGAACTGAACTGACATTCTGTTGGTTGCTCTACCTTTTCTAGGTATGCAGTGCTATTCAAAATCAGGATTTCACTGTCATCCAAGACTACTGCACTGGCCTCAAAGCCTTGCTTTATCTGAAAAGCATTGAAGAACTACAGGACTGGGATGGGCAGAGTCCAGCCACGAGAAGTCACCAGAAAGGGAAACCAGTTCCTTGTATTGCTGAACTTGTGGGAAAGGTATGTGGTCACCTCTCTAGGGTTGTCCTTGAGAACTCTGGCTTTTTCATTTTCCATTTTGGGTCTTATTTGCCCTCCCACCCACCCTACTAACAGGGGAAACACAGATGCCCCATTGGATATGATTGCATAGTAGAATCATTCTGAAGGAGCCTTGATTACAACTATATGACAGGTCTCTGAGCTATATTTTTATGAAACCTGTATAACACAAGGTCATATAAAGGAGAAAGATTGAAGTTTATAGTGTAAAATGTCTCCAAATTCTTGCTTACTGTGGTGATGACTGGCATTCTTTCCAGTGGGAGGCTGGAGATTTCTTTATTCTTTAACCAGCTCTGGAAATTATAACATTACCTTTCTATTTTCAGACAATCAAATCACTGGAGCCCTGAATAATATGATAAAGTTTTTAAAATTAAAATCTAATCAGTATCTTTTGTAACTGCTTCTGCTATGTGTGTGGTTAAATCTGGGCTCAAAAGGTTATGTCCCAACTTTCTCTCTAACTGCTATTTTCAAAGAAATATACACTACATTTACATTTTGTATAATACAGTGATTTTAGCAAATCTTTTCTGAAACAACATTCAGTATTTTGCCTTTGTATTTCCTTTGTATTATTCTAAATAGACAACCATTGTCAGAAGACGTTTCTTGAGTCCTGAATGAGGGGAGGAAAAAATTATAATTCTTAGTCTTTTCAGCTTGTCACTACATCAATAATTAACTTAAAAAAAAGAGAGGCAAGTATAAAAAGATTCTTTAAGGAAGCATTTAATAATTCAAATGAATCTTAACTTGAAACAGGTCACATGAAAAAGAATGGAAAACAAAAACCCTGGGTTCTGTGCTTTCGATGGCATGGTTAGGGACTCAGAAAGAATAAGAGAAATATCATATAATGATATACATTTGGCTAGTTTTAATTGGAAATATCACTATTCTTCTCTGAACAGACAGCCAAAAATAAGAGCTTCCTATAGATTAATGTGTATGAATGACTGCAAGTCCAGTGATCAAAAATAAAAGGAGGGGAAAATAAAATCTTGCTGGTTTCCAGGAAAATATCGTGATAATGACTCCATGAATGGCAATCAAACAGAAAGGCTGGGTGACATTAATATTTATAATATTATAATTAGCAAGACTGTGCCTAAGCAGTATTATTAGTGTAACTAATCATATTATCATAAACTGAGTCTGAAAGTATTTAGACAGTGAGTGTTCATGCCTTTATCATGACCGTCAATATCCCAAGGTTGTTCATAACTAAAAAAAAATTATAAATAACTTTACGCTCATGCAATGTAAATATATCAAGTTAATTGTTTCTGACATGATAGTTTTGATAGTTTATGACCATCTATCAAAGCATTGTCTCAAATGTATGCAGTCATCGTGAGAGCTGAAGTGGGAGAGGCTGCATTGCACTGTGCCATTCTGTCTCTAAAGGACTTCCACACTCATTTCAAAACTTACATATTCAAATAAAAGATAGGGAATGATGGAGACACTTGTGTCAATAACATAAGTGGAAACTGATTTTCAGATGGTTTGAATCTAGGTTTAGACTTTATTTTGGTAAGCCCAGCCTTCATCAAAATTGTAAGTGTAATTTCCAGTATTATCATTTGTTAAAAAAAAAAAAAAGAAGAAGAAGATCTTGCCTATGTGATTGTATTACTAATTCATTTCTCAGCACTAAGTTGAAGAACAAGCAGATGGTCTGGTAAATAGATCTATGCCCCAGAGTCTCCGGTGAGGGCTGACATGACTCAAACAATAGGTGACTATCTCCTTTAGGTTAATATTCCTAATAGTGAATCAAAGCACTCTGGGTCCACAGTACAGGTGGCTTCCTAGCTGTTCTTTCCTGGTGTGTGTATGTGTGTGTATCTTTGACAGTAATTCATATTATAGTCTCATTAGCTAAAAGAGTAGGATGCTGCTTCTTACCATGTTTTCATGCTATAGGGAAACAAGAGAAGATGTAGACGCTTTTAAAAAGCCCTGCTAGAAGTAGCTGGCTTCTTTAGACAGGAAAAAAATTTGTTTGGAAAGTATAATTGTTACTCTACTTAATCTTTCACTCAGAGGTCAGGCTAGAATAAATTAGAGTAGAAATTTAGAAGAAACCAATTACAGTACAGTGTTTGAAGATGGAGGAAAATGAGACTTGAGCCATGGAAACAAGGATTTGGCCAAATTAGTCATGTTATCTTTCAAGTAATTAGTATATTTAATATATTCTCCCTAATGCATGCCTCACGTATTAATTGATTAAACTTCCCAAGCAATGTTTCTTCATGTGATTTTGGAAGAGCAAGAAGTCAGGCATTTATAGTTTGCTCTGGTCTTATGGTGCAAGTTGTATAAGTTTGTGCCTGCAAGCATGAGAGTAGATTCCACAGGAAGGGCAGTCATAGCTCTGCTACACCACAGAGCTGTTGATCTCGAACTCATGGTGCTTGAATACCATGTGGCATGCGTCTGACAGTGTAGATTCCCCGGCTCCACTCCCAGAGATCCCGATTTAACTGGTCAAAGGTGCATCCAGGAATCTGCATTTTAACATCCTGATTCTGATGGAAGAACACAAAGATCCATGTTGCCAAGAGGAATGAAGAGAATAGCAACTGAATACAGTCAGAGACTGAGAAGATAGTGATGGACACAATACAAGCCTCTTTTGTGGGAGAAAGCTGGTAAGAAATGATTTTGAGCTGGAAGAGAAATGACATAGAGAATAGGGAGAGGAAATCCAGAGAAGCAACACGCTGGGTTCTGAATGGCCAGTGGTTGAACATGCCCATTGAGGAGCCAGGGAGATAGTTCAGCTGTTGGATCAAAGACACATAAGCAAGAAGAATTGTAAGGACAGAGACAGTTCTCAAAGGCATGACATCCAGAGTCCATGCAGACAGTCAGCAATGAGGATGTCTGTGAGGATTAGGAAGTTGAGACTATTCACAGTATCATCAAAAAAGGAGGGGCATCTGTAGCCAAACCCTTTTATTTTATACTCAGTTACCTTAATTCCCTCTTTACCTGGCAGAAACCTGGCAGCTCAATAAAAGTGAAATGTTTGCTTGCTGCATGTGGGACAGTGGTTACTGGCAGAGTTCAGAGTAAGCCTGTGGGGTTTCTATGAGGCCTCCTCACTTACTAGCTAAGCAACTCCAGTGAGTTAATTAATCTCTCTAAATCTGTGTCTTAAACTATAAAATGAGGATAACCACAAGTCCGCATTCTCTCATTAACAATTCTGAAACCCAAAAAACTCTGTAACCAAATGTTTCACATAACTCATTTGGCAGCAAACCTGGCCTGAACTGATATGAGGCCATTTATAATCTTTATTTATTCCTCTTAGAGTGAACATTTGCATGTTTACTGCAGAGAGACTAATGTGTTTGAGTCCAGGTTGCCACTTCGCATCTTGCTGGAGGTATTAGGTATAATGTAGTAAATGTACCATTTTTCTTTGCTGAAGTCCAAAAAAGTTTCTGAATTTTGAAATACGATTCGCCCTAAGTATTTTAGATAAAGTGTTGTGAAGAATACTTAAATGAAAATGTAACTGCGATTATATCTTTATCCACAAATTCTTCTTTAGAGTTGGAGGCGAAGTATATATTTTAGTGACATTAGAAAATAAAATGCTAATATTTGGCATTTTAAGGTGTGAAAATAAGAATTATGTTGCGATTATTTGCTTGAGAAACATGGAAAAAATTGCATGCTAAAAGAAAAAAAAAAAAAACAAAATTTTACAATCAGAAAGCATGGAAGGAAATTACTGCACTTTTCTGTGCTTAGGATAAAAGCAGAATTCGTAAGCAAGAGCCCTTGAGAGAAAACAACACAGGACAACACAGCTGATTGCTTGGGGTCTGTGTGCATTTTCACCTGCTATTCTTTACATCTGGAGTCTTTCCAGTTCACTAAAGAGTAATTAAAACATCCTCTTCTCTTTGAGTTATTCTCTGACCTCTCTGACCAGGGTTAATTTCTCCTTTCCTTCTTCCATCTGAGTTGCAACCAGTATCACACAGCAGTTGAATTTTTGCATCTCTGATTCTTCTGCCAGACAGTCTTCCCCTTTGTATCCCAATTCCTGGGTACCCACTGATACTCAGTAAGGGCTTAATAAATGATGCTTGAATAAGTAAATGAAGGAATAAATAAATGTTGTAAGAAAACAGCTAAGTGGTAGAACTAACAGTCGATATTTACTATGCCATCATTTTCCCCATTACATCAAAAATGAAAAAAGAAAAATAGTAACGTTGAACTTAAAAGTCTTTTATAGTGTATGAGTCTAGTAAAATGAGATGGAAAGAAGCCAGAGTGAAAAGAATGAGCTATGCAAGTGAGCGACCTTGATTCCTTCTAGAATTGGCAACACGTACCTAGACTATAAGCTTCTTGAGGGTCTAGACCACACTGTGTGCCAGTGCCTGACCTACTGTTCATCATGTAGGAGCAACAGCATGGTAGCTGAATTGCTGAATGATATATTAATCACTCTTTTTTTAAAAAAAAATCTTAAATGTGTTATCTATCTTAAATGTCACTTCCTTTGTGAAGTCATCTATGACTGTCTTCCTCTCCCTCTAGGAAAATTGAGTCGCTTCTTTGATAGCTCAGTTGGTAAAGAATCTGCCTGCAATGGAAGAGACCCCGGTTTGATTCCTGGGTTGGGAAAATTCCCTGGAGAAGGGATAGGGTACCCACTCCAGTTTTCTTGGGCTTCCCTTGTGGCTCAGCTGGTAAAGAATCTGCCTGAAATGCAGGATGCCTGGGTTCGATCCCTGGGTTGGAGAAGGGGAGGGCTACCCACTCCAGTATTCTGGCCTGGAGAATTCCATGGACTATATAGTCCATGGGGTAGCAAAGAGACACAACTGAGCGACTTTCACTTTTCTCCTTCAGCCTTTTGTTCATATAACGAGTATTGCAGTTATTAGATGATCTTCTAGTTATATTACTTCTTGTCCATCACTGAGCTCATTATGAGCTTCTTGAAAACAGAGATCATGTCTCATTTATATCTGAATTTTCAAGCACCTCGCACAATGCTCCATGTTTATAGAATTAAGTTGCACAGACTATCTGTGGTGTCCTTCTTTAGAAGAAAAAAAGAAAGCCAGTTTATAATTAAAATTCCAGCCAGGCCCTTTCAAGAATAGCAAGCATTTTAGAAGAAAACAGTAAACGTGCCAAATTACTTTCAGTAGGTATTAAAATATGATGAAATACCTATCAGTGATATTAATAAGTGAACATAATGTGTACTCATTAAAAAGCTTTCATTAGGATAAAATCAGAAACACTGTCTTGTGCTTGTATAGTGATTCATAATACAAGGTTTTATTTTGATGATAAAAAACAAAATTTGTGCATCTATACGACCAGATGCATCATTCTCATGTTTTTAAAATCAAAAGGAATATGATTTTATAAAACTACTGCTATCTAGTTGTGGTGCTTTATATGTAGATGTCTATCTATTTACTTGTCTCTGGTATGTTTTTCAATACAGGAAACAAAGAAGCATCCACAAGGAATATATAATGTCATAAGCATGACTATCGCAAAAGTCCTCATAATAACAGTGGTATCTCCTGTTTACTAAAAACTTTACAAGTTTTATGTCTTCATGCTATTTATTTTTTTGTGCTTTTCATTTTTCCAAATTGAAGTTTAATTTACATAAAAATGGACAGATCTTAAATAAACCATTTGATGAGTTTTGGCCAACAAAACACCAATAAAATCCTTATATCTATCAAGATACACAACATTACCAACACCTCTTGGATTCCCTTCTACATTTTCCCAGTCATTATCTCTCTGCCTTTCCTACCACCAGAAGCAAACACTAATTGCCATCAACATAGGTTCAGTTCAGTTCAGTCGCTCGGTCGTGTCCAACTCTTTGCAACCCCATGAATCGCAGCACGCCAGGCCTCCTTGTCCATCATCAACTCCCGGAGTTCACTCAGACTCAGGTCCATCGAGTCAGTGATGCCATCCAGCCATCTCATCCTCTGTCGTCCCCTTCTCCTCCTGTCCCCAATCCCTCCCAGCATCAGAGTCTTTTCCAATGAGTCAACTCTTCGCATGAGGTGGCCAAAGTACTGGAGTTTCAGCTTCAGCATCATTCCTTCCAAAGAAATCCCAGGGCTGATCTCCTTCAGAATGGACTGCTTGGATCTCCTTGCAGTCCAAGGGACTCTCAAGAGTCTTCACCAACACCACAGTTCAAAAGCAAGTTAGTTTGCTCATATTCTTTAGCATGATACAACTAGAATTCCATAATGTATGCTTTTTTGTGTGTGTGGTTATTCTCACTCAATACAGTGTTTCAGGGATTCATCCATGTTTTGGGGGGCTGTAAAGCAATTCACTTTTATTGGGAAATAATATTTTATTGTATAAATATACCACAATTTGAGTATTCATTCAAATCAACATTTGGGCTATGTTCACTTCTCCAATATTATACATATATCTGAAATAGGCATTCAGGCATAAAAGGTTTTGTGATTACAAATTTTTACATCTCTTGAGTAAAATCCAGGTGTGTAATATCTGCATCATAAGGTAATGTGTGTGCTTTATAAGAAACCTACAAACAGATCTCCAAAGTGATTGCAGCATTTTACACTCCTACAATGGCAGATGGGTGTTTTGGTTTTTCCACATTCCAGCCAGCATTTAGTATTCTTTTTCTTTTCCATTTTAAACATCTTAGTGTATGTATAGGAGTACCATACTGTGATAGTAATTTTCATTGCCCTGAAAATTCATGATGTTCACCACTTCTTTGTGTTCTTTTTACATATCCATATATCTTCTTCTCTGAAGAGTCTGTTCAGTTCTTTCCCCTACTTAAAAACTGGGTTGATTTTTTAAATTAAATTTTAGGAATTCTATATATGTTTTATATACAAGTCCTTAGAGGCAGAAGAAGCATTTGACAAAATCCAGCAACTACTCATCATAAAAACCTAAGCAATCTAGTGGAAGAAAACCCTCAGTCTGATAAAGCATGTATAAAAATTCTATAGTTCATACTATATGTAATGGTGAAAAAAATCAACTTCCCCTAAGCTCAAGAACTAGGCATAAATATCTACACTCATTACTTATATCCAACATTATACTGGAGGCCCTAACTACAGCAATAAGGACACAAAAAGAAATAAATGGTATCCAAATTGGAAACAAAGACTATGAAGACTGTCTTAATTTGCAGGTAGTAATATTGTGTACATAAAACTTGTAAAGCACCTGTAAAAACACTATTTTGTTCTTGTTCAGTCAATAAGTTGTGTCCAACTCTTTAAGATCCTATGGGCTGCAGCACACCAGGCTTTCTGATCCTGCAAAGTTTGCTCAAATTCATGTCTTGAATCAGTGATGCTATTTAACCATCTTATCCTGTACTGCTCCCTTCTCCTTTTGACGTCAGTTTTTCCCACCATCAGAATCTTTTCCAAAGAGTCAGCTCTTTGCAATAGGTGGCCAAAATATTGAAACTTCAGCATCAGTCTTTTCAATGAATATTCCGGGTAGATTTCCTTTAGACTGACTTATTGGAACTCCTTCTGTCTAAGAGGCTCCTTCAAGAGTCTTCTCCTGCATCACAATTCAAAAGGATTCTTCCTGATGTAGCCATCTTTATGGTTCAGCTCTCATATCCATACAGGATTACTGGAAAAAAATGTTATCTTTGACTATATGGACCTTTGTTGGCCAAGTGATGTTTCTGCTGTTTAAAATGCTGTCTAGGTTTGTCAGTTTTTCTTTCCAAGGAGCAAGAGTCTTTTAATTTCATGGCTGCAGTCACTGTCCACAATGATTTTGGAGCCCAAGAAAATAAGATCTGTCACTGCTTCCACTTTTTCCCCTTCTGTTTGCCATAAACTGATGAGACCAGATGCCAAGATCTTAGTTTTTTGAATGTTGAGTTTTAAGCCAGCTTTTTCACTCTCCTCTTTCACCTTGATCCAGAGGTTCTTTAGTTCCTCTTCACTTTCTGCCATTAGAATGATATTATCTGCATATCCGAGATTGTTGATATTTCTCCCAGCAGTCTTGATTTCAGTTTGTGATTCATCCAGGCTATATTTCGCCTGATGTACTCTGCATAGAAATTAAATAAGCAGGGTGACAGTATATAGCCTTGACATACTCCCTTCCCAATTTTGAACCAGTTCTTTGTTCCATGTCTAGTTCCAACTGTTGCTTCTTGAAACCACATACACAGGTTTCTCAGGAGGCGAGTGAGGCAGTATTCCCATATCTTTAAGAATTTTCCATAGTTTGTTTTGATCCACATAGTCAAAGGCTTTAGCATAGTCAATGAAGAAGAAGTAGATGTTTGTCTGGAACTCTCTTGCTTTCTCTATGATCCAAGGAATCTTGGCAATTTGGTCTCTGGTTCCTCTGCCTTTTCCATACCCAGCCTTTACATCTGGAAGTTTCAATTCACATACTGCTGAAGTCTAGCTTGAAGGATTTTGAGCATAACCTTGCTAGTGCGTGAAACATGCACAGTTGTACGATAGCTTGAACACTTTTTGGCACTGCCCTTCTTTGGGATAAAAAACTGACCTTTTCCAGTCCCATGGCCACTGCTGAGTTTTCCAAATTTGCTGACATATTGAATGTAGTACTTTAACAGCATCACTGTGTAGGATTTTTAATAGCTTTCAGCTAGAATTCTATCACCTCCACTCGCTTTGTTTATTGTAGTGCCTCTTAATATCCTCTTGACTTCACACTCCAGAGTGTCTGGATCTAGGTAAGTGATCACACCATCATTGTTATCCAAGTAATTGAAACCTTTTTTGTATAGTTCTTCTGTGTGTTCTTGCCACCTCTTTATCCCTTCTGCTTCTGTTTAGTCCTTACTCTCTTTGTCATTTATTATGCCCATCCTTGCATGAAATATACCTTGATATTTTGTTTTTTTGAAGAGATCTCTAGTCTTTCCCATTCTATTGTTTTCTTCTATTTCTTTGCATTGTTCATTTAAGAAGGACTTCTTGTTTCTCCTTTCTGTTCTCTGGAACTGAAAATCAATAAATGAACTTAGCAGAGTTTCACAAGATAAAGACAATATACAAAAGTCAGTTGTATTTTTATATACACAACCCAAAAATTAAATTTTAAAATGCCACTTACAATAGCATTCAAAATCTACTAAATACTTCAGTTCAGTCCAGTCACTCGGTTGTGTCCAACTCTTGGCGACCCCGTGAATCGCAGCACGCCAGGCCTCCCTGTCCATCACCAACTCCCGGAGTTCACTCAGACTCACGTCCATCAAGTCAGTGGTGCCATCCAGCCGTCTCATCCTCTGTCGTCCCCTTCTCCTCCTGCCCCCAATCCCTCCCAGCATCAGAGTCTTTTCCAATGAGTCAATTCTTCGCATGAGGTAGCCACAGTACTGGATTTTCAGCTTCAGCATCATTCCTTTGAAAGAAATCCCAGGGCTGATCTCCTTCAGAATGGACTGCTTGGATCTCCTTGCTGTCTAAGGGACTCTCAAGAGCCTTCTCCAGCACCACAGTTCAAAAGCATCAATTCTTTGGCGCTCAGCCTTCTTCACAGTCCAACTCTCACATCCATACATGACCACAGGAAAAACCATAGCCTTGACTAGATGGACCTTAGTCAGCAAAGTAATGTCTCTGCTTTTGAATATGCTATCTAGGTTGGTCATAACTTTCCTTCCAAGGAGTAATTTCAAGGCTGCAGTCACCATCTGCAGTGATTTTGGAGCCCCCAAAAATAAAGTCTGACACTGTTTCTACTGTTTCCCCATCTATTTGCCATGAAGTGATGGGACCAGATGCCATGATCTTCGTTTTCTGAATGTTGAGCTTTAAGCCAAATTTTTCACTCTCCTCTTTCACTTTCATCAAGAGGCTTTTTAGTTCCTCTTCACTTTCTGCCATAAGGGTGGTGTCATTTGCATATCTGAGGTTGTTGATATTTCCTCCGCCAATCTTGATTCCAGCTTGTGTTTCTTCCAGTCCAGCATTTCTCATGATGTGCTCTGCATATAAGTTAAATAAGCAGGGTGACAATATACTTAGGAACAAATTAAAATTTGTGCAGTAACTATCCACTGAAAACTACAAATTGCAAAACTATAAAGAATTGCTAAAAAACTTAATGAAGAAATGTCAATAGAGAGATATGCTAAGATGCAATTCTCTTCAAATTGATCTGTAGCTGTATGACAATCCTAATCAAAATCCCAGAACATGTTTTTGTAGAAGTTGACAAACTGATTCTAAAATTTATATTGGATTTCAAAGGTCCAACAGTAGCCAAAAGAATCTTGGAAAAGAACATACTTGGAAGATTTGATCTCTCTGCCTTCAAGATTTTCTATAAATCTGGAGTAGTCAAGCAAGTCTGTTTTAGTGTCAGGACAGACAAATAGATCAATGGAACAGATAGAAAATCTAGAAGTAAACCCACAAATATACACTCAATTGATTTTTGACAAAGACACCAAAGCAATACAATGGAGAAAGGAAAGACTTTTTGATAAATGGAGCTGGAATGAAGGGATAACCATATATAGATATAGATATATAGATATTTAATGAACCTTCGTATTATCCTCACACAGGACACAAAAGTAACTTTAAATATATCACAGATATAAAAGTAAAAACAATACTATATAATTTTTAAAGAAAATGTAGGTAAATATCCTCTGGGATAAGAAATTTTTTTTATTTAAGATACAAAAAAAAGTAAACATACTAGAAAAAAATTAATAGTTGCACTTCATCAAAATTAACTTATGCTCAACAAAAAGCAAGTTAAGGAAATGAAAATTTAATTGACAGAATTGGAGAAACTATCCATAATACTTGTATCACACAAAGAACTTGTGACCAGAATATATATATAATACTTTATTAAAGTAAACTGGAATTATTTGAAATAATTTAATCTTATCAACAAGTATATGGAAACTTAAAATGAAAAATCCATGGTTAGAGACCTGCCTGTGGGCTGTTGCATCAATCAATTCAGTTCAGTTCAGTTGCTCAGTAGTGTCCTACTCTTTGCGATCCCATGGACTGCAGCACAACAGGCCACCCTGTCCATCACCAGCTCCTGGAGCTTACGAAAACTCAAGTCCATTGAATCGGTGTTGGCATCCAACAGTCTCATCCTCTGTAGTGCCCTTCTCCTCCTGCCTTTACTATTTCCCAGCACTAGGGTCTTTTTATTTTTTATTTATTTTATTTTATTTAAAGGTATCAGAATCTTTTCCTGTTTTATTTTTGGATGTCTGGATGATATAGTTTTTTTTTTTTTATTTTTTAAATTTTAAAATCTTTAATTCTTACATGTGTTCCCAAACATGACCCCCCCTCCCACCTCCCTCCCCACAACATCTCTCTGGGTCATCCCCATGCACCAGCCCCAAGCATGCTGCACCCTACGTCAGACATGGACTGGCGATTCAATTCTTACATGATAGTATACATGTTAGAATTCCCATTCTCCCAAATTATCCCACCCTCTCCCTCTCCCTCTGAGTCCAAAAGTCCGTTATACATATCTGTGTCTTTTTTCCTGTCTTGCATACAGGGTTGTCATTGCCATCTTCCTAAATTCCATATATATGTGTTAGTATACTGTATTGGTGTTTTTCTTTCTGGCTTACTTCACTCTGTATAATTGGCTCCAGTTTCATCCATCTCATCAGAACTGATTCAAATGAATTATTTTTAATGGCTGAGTAATACTCCATTGTGTATATGTACCACAGCTTTCTTATCCATTCATCTGCTGATGGACATCTAGGTTGTTTCCATGTCCTGGCTATTATAAACAATGCTGCGATGAACATTGGGGTACATGTGTCTCTTTCAATTCTGGTTTCCTCGGTGTGCAGAAAGGGCCAGTATATTTTTGATATTTTTAAAATCATTCCTTTTTTTTTTTTTTTGCTTTTTTTTTTCTAACTTTTTTTTAAATGTTAAGTCTTCGATTTCTCCTCTAATTTTTATTTCTATAACCTATTATTACTATTTTTTTTAAAGACTTTTTTTTTTAAGGCAAACACCATATATAGTCTTTGGATGGTTGTTGATGGTTTTTTTTTTTTTTGATTGTTTGTCTGTTTGTTTGTTTGTTTTTTAATAATTCTTTTTCTTTCTTTCTTTCTTTTCTTTCTTCCTTTTTCCTTCTGCTTCTCTTTAATATTGTATCTTTGAAAATCCAACCTCTACTCTAGATTTTTAATCTTTGCTCTTAGGTTTTTGTTGCCAATTTTGTACATTTAAAAACCCAAACTTCACTACCCCAGTTTACCTGAGAGCGAGATTACTGGCTTGACCACTCTCTCCTCCTCTGGACTCTCCTTTTTCTCCACCAGGTGGCCTCTGTCTCTTTTCTCCCCCATCTCTCCTCTATCCAACTCTGTGAATCTCTGTGTGTTCCAGACGGTGGGGAACACCTAAGGAACAGGTTACTGGCAGGATTTGTCTCTCTCCTACTCATTCCTCTCTCTGATCCTCCTGGTCACCTCTGTCTACTTCCTCCCTCTCCTCTTCCCCGTATAACTCTGTAAATACCTCTGAGCGGTCCAGACTATAGAGCGCACATAAGGAAGTGACTACTGGCTAGCTTGCTCTCTTCTCTTTTGATCTCACCGCATCTCATTCCAGTTACCTCTAACTACCTCCTCCATCTTCTCTTCTCCTTATAACCTAGTGAACCTCTCTGAGTGTCCCTCAATGTGGAGAAACTTTTCATCTTTAACCTAGATGTTTTATCATCGGTGCTGTATAGATGGAGAAGTCTAGAGGCTACTGTAAAAATAAAACTGAAAACCAGAAGCAGGAGGCTTAAATCCAAAGCCTGAAAACATTAGAGAACTCTTGAATTCAGGGAACATTAAGCAATAGGGTCTTTTTAAATGAGTCAGCTCTTCACATCAGGTGGAGTTTCAGCTTCAACATCAGTCCTTCCAATGAATATTCAGGACTGATTTCCTTTAGGATGGACTGGTTGGATCTCCTTGCAGTCCAAGGGAACTCTCAAGAGTCTTTTCCAGCACCACAATTCAAAAGCAATAATTCTTCGGTGCTTAACTTTCTTTATAGTCCAATTCTCACATTCATACATGACTACGGGAAAAACCATAGCCTTTACTAGACAGACCTTTGTTGGTAAAGTAATGTCTCTGCTTTTCAATATGTCATCTAGGTTGGTCATAACTTTCCTTCCAAGGAGTAAGCGTCTTTGAATTTCATGGCCGCAGTTACCATATGCAGTGATTTTGGAGTTCAAAAAACTAAAGTCTGCCACTGTCCCCCAATCTATTTGCCATAAAGTGATGGGACCAGATGCCATGATCTCAGTCTTCTGAATGTTGAGCTTTAAGCCAACTTTTTCTCTCTCTACTTTCACTTTCATCAAGAGGCTCTTCAGTTCTTCTTCACTTTCTGCCATAAGGGTGATGTCATCTGCATATCTGAGGTTATTACTATTTCTCCTGGCAATCTTGATTCCAGCTTGGGCTTCATCCAGTCCAGCATTTCTCCTGAGGTACTCTGCATATAGGTTAAATAAGCAAGGTGAAAATATACAGCTTTGACATACTCATTTTCCTATTTGGAACCAGTTTGTTGTTCCACGTCCAGTTCTAACTATTGCCTCCTGACCTGCATTCAGATTTTTCAAAAGGAAGGTCAGGTGGTCTGGTATTCCCATCTCTTGAAGAATTTTCCACAGTTTATTGTGATCCACACAGTCAAAGGCTTTGGCATAGTCAATAAAGCAGAAATAGATGTTTTTCTGGAACTCTTACTTTTTCGATGATCCAGCAGATGTTGGCAATTTGATCTCTGGTTCCTCTGCCTTTTTTAACACCAGCTTGAACATCTGGAACTTCATGGTTTATGTATTGTTGAAGCCTTGCTTGGAGAATTTTGAACATTATTTTACTAGTGTGAGATTAATGCAATTGTGTGGTAGTCTGAGCATTCTTTGGCATTGCCTTTCTTTGGAACTGGAAGGAAAACTGACCTTTTCCAGTCCTGTGGCCACTGCTGAGTTTTCCCAATTTGCTGGCATATTGAGTGCAGCACTTTCACAGCATAATCTTTCAGGATTTGAAATAGCTCAACTGGAATTCCATCACCTCCACTAGCTTTGTTTGTAATGATGTTTCTTAAATACTTTGGCCACCTCATGCGAAGAGTTGACTCATTGGAAAAGACCCTGATGCTGGGAGGGATTGGGGGCAGGAGAAGGGGACAACAGAGGATGAGATGGCTGGATGGCATCACTGACTCGATGGACATGAGTTTGAGTGAGCTCCAAGTGTTGGTGATGGACAGGGAGGCCTGGAGTGCTGTGATTCATGGGGTCATAAAGAGTTGGACATGACTGAGCAACTGAACTGAAATGAACTGAACTGAAGGCCCACTTCGCATTCCAGGATGTTTGGCTCTAGGTGAGTGGTTATACCATCATGATTATCTAGGTCATGATGATCTTTTTTATACAGTTCTGTGCATTCTTGCCACTTCTTTTTAATATCTTCTGCTTCTGTTAGGTCCATACCATTTCTGTCCTTTATCGAGGCCATCTCTGCGTGAAATGTTCCCTTGGTATTGCTAATTTTCTAAAAGAAATCTTTAGTCTTTCCCATTCTGTTGTTTTCCTCTATTTCCTTGCACTGATCACTGAGGAAGTCTTTCTTATCTCTCCTTGCTAGTCTTTGTAACTTTGCATTCAGATGGTTATATCTTTCCTTTTCTCCTTTGCTTTTGCTTATCTTCTTTCCAGTTATTTGTAAGGCCTCCTCAGACAGCCATTTTGCCTTTTTGCATTTCTTTTTCTTGGGGATGGTCTTGATCCCTCTCTCCTGTACAATGTCAGGAACCTCATCCATAGTTCTTCAGGCACTCTATCAGATCTAATCCCTTAAATCTATTTCTCACTTCCACTATATAATTGTAAGAGATTTGCTTTAGGTCATACCTGTTAGTCTAGTGGTTTTCCCTACTTTCTTCAATTTAAGTCTGAATTTGGCAGTAAGGGGTTCCTGATCTGAGCCACAGTCAGCTCCTGTTCTTGTTTTTGCTGACTGTATAGAGCTTATTCATCTTTGCCTGCAAAGAATATAATCAATCTGATTTCAGTATTGACCATCTGGTTATGTCCATGTGTAGAGTCTTCTCTTGTGTTGTTGGAAGAGTGTGTTTGCTATGACCAGTGCATTTCTTGGCAAAAATGTTAGCCTTTGCCCTGCTTGATTCTGTACTCCAAGGCCAAATTTATCTATTACTCCAGGTATTTCTTGACTTCCTACTTTTGCATTCCAGTCCCCTGTAATGAAAAGGATATCTTTTTTGAGTGTTAGTTCCAGAAGGTCTTGTAGGCCTTCATAGCACCATTGAGCTTCAGCTTCTTCAGCATTACTAGTCGGGGTATAAACTTGGATTACTGTGATATTGCATAGTTTGCCTTGGAAATGAACCTAGATCATTCTGTCATTCTGTCATTGAGATTGCATCCAGGTACTGCATTTCAGACTCTTTTGTTGACCATGATGGCTACTCCATTTCTTCTAAGGGATTCTTGCCCACAGTAGTAGATATAATGGTCATCTGAGTTAAATTTACCCATTCCAGTCCATTTTAGTTCACTGATTCCTAGAATGTCGACGTTCACTCTTGCCATCTCCTGCTTGACCACTTCCAATTTGCCTTGATTCATGGACCTAACATTCCAGGTTCCTATGCAATATTGCTCATTACATCATCAGACCTTGCTTCTATCACCAGTCCTGTCCACAACTAGGTGTTGTTTTTGCTTTGGCTCCATCCCTTCATTCTTTCTGGAGTTATTTCTCTACTGATCTCTAGTAGCATGTTGGGAACCTACCCACCTGGGGAGTTCATCTTTCAGTGTCCTATCTTTTTGCCTTTTTATACTGTTCATGGGGTTCTCAAGGCAAGAATACTGAGGTGGTTTCCAAGTCCCTTCTCCAGTGGGCCATGTTTTGTCAGAACTCTCCACCATGACCTGTCTGTCTCTTATGGCCCTACCCAGCATGGCTCATAGTTTCATTGAGTTAGACAAGGCTGTGGTCCATGTATTTAAGACTGGTTACTTTTCTGTGATTGTGGTTTTCTGTCTGCCTTCTGATGGGGAAGGATAAGAGGCTTATGGAAGCTTCCTGATGAGAGAGACTGACTGAGGGGGAAACTGGGTCTTGTCCTGATGGGCAGGGCTATGCTTGATGATAACATGTTTTTGCTAGTTTCTTGAATGATCACTTGCAGAGCTAACCAAGAAAAGAGAGTGCAAAGGAGATAAAGGTCAGTTTCTTTCAAGTTCATCTATGGCCTTGTATTTCTTGTCCATGTTTTCTTCTCTCATTTCAGCTTTGTCCCTGCAATTATTTGTGTGTGTGTATGGGAAGGGGGGAGTTACGTTATATTGTTAAAGAAGTTCCAAATAGCATTGTTACCTTACTTTCAGTTACTTGGATAATGATGGAATTAGAAAGCAGTATTACTGAGGTCACTTTCTATGACTGATTATATGAGGCTAAATATTTTTTATTGTTTTAGTTCATTTCATAGGACATGGCAAAAAAAAAATTGGTTCCTGGAAATTCAGACTTTCCCAAATTAGTAAATCAGTCTACCTCATGGTTATTGTGGCAACTTGTTTAAGTCTCTAAATATCATCAGATGGTCTGAGTGGTATCTTAGGTAGAATGCTGTACTGCCAAGTACCCTTTAAGAATAGGGCAAGCGCCTGTTATAAATGGTGATTATTCCTTAGAAGCAAAAGCCGTTGGGTAAGTGTTGATAGTCCTCGATAGTCTTGTAGTCCTGAGGGTCTCATCATCTCATGAACATGTAAGGATCCCACGATGACGTCAGTGCACTACTGTAGTAAAAGCACCGTGTTTAGAGTCCAGCAGGTCTGAGTTTGAATCCTGGTTCAGTGTCTTACTGCTGGATGAACTGGGGCCAGCCACATGAATCCTTTCCTGAAATGACATATTTAGAAAATGATACTGATTTTGTATGTGCTTTGTGTTTTGTGAGAACTAGAAATCATATGTGTGGTGTGTATAGCATATAGCAGGCATTCAATGTGCAGCAATGGCAATTATTGTTATAATTAATTCTAATATAGCTAGATAGATAGATAGATAGGGGGTAATTTGGATATATGATATATTTGTATCCATAATATATGTATAATCTTAGGGTAAATATGAACATTTGAGGAATGCTTTATGAATTGATTTCTCCTAGATTTTGTGTAGATTTTCCAGCTGATATTCATAGATTATTTTTATACATTCTCTTGGCCTTCTATTGATGACATGCTCTTATTAGGTTCATTAGAACTGGTTAAAAGCTGGCAACTTTGTCCTTTGAAGCACTCCCTTTCATACCCATATAAAAAAGTTCTTGAACAAATCAGTGTTTGCTTTGCAGGTAAAATGGAAAGGAAAGTGAAGTGAATGAAAGTATTAGTTGATCAGTCATGTCTGATTCTTTGCGACCCCATGAACTGTAGCCCACCAGGCTCCCCTGTCCATGGGATTCTCCAGGCAAAAATACTGGAGTGGGTTTCCATTTCCTTCTCCAGGGGATATTCCCGACCTAGAAATTAAACTCAGGTCTCCCACTTCGCGGCAGACTTTACCATCTAAGCCACCAGGGAAGCCCAAAATGGAGATAAATTTGTTAATTGGGGGTTTGGGCAATAAATTGGTTTGAATGGCTCATCATTGGTCCTAAAATAGGAAGAAGGGCCCACTTTTGCCCTCTATTTTGACAGAGTAACTGTCAGAATGTGAAGTGAACCATTAGGAGAGGGGCTGGTAGAAGTTTCTCATTCTATGGGAAAAGATAGTATTGCAGTGCTTATAACCAGAATAGCTCTTCCTCTATAAACCTTCCCTTGTTTTCTCCCATCTCTGGGGTGGGTGGGCTCATTTCACAAGGGAACTCTGATCACTTTGTAGAAATTACCGGGAGCACTTTGTAGAGGAGTGCTAAGCCCAACTCAAAGCTAAGCCCAGCAGAGGTATGTGATTGAATGGAAATGCCTACATGGGCACTGACACAGAACAAGATGTTTCAGGACATGGCTTTTCACTTCCCAGCATGTGGAGCTTGGTTTAGGAATTTGGGCAGCCATGAGCTCTTGTGTTTGTAACCATTGCACCCACCTTGTTGTAGTCTGCCATTGTAGGCCTGAAATAAAATATAAACCATATAACATTTTTACTGCTGCCAGAACTCCATCATGCTTTTAAAAAGTATGACTCCCTATTTTTTCTCACTCATTAAATTGATATCTAATTGCCAAGTACAAATGAAATTATTCTCTTTGTCACTTTCATGAAAGTAAGTGGTTAAGTATAATTCCTCATACTTCATCAAATATACTACTTTAATCAGAATGCATCTCATTAATATTAATTATATACTTAGAACTTGTGCAAAAGTGCTTTTCATCTTCAACACAAGTTACCCACATTAATTTTGATGGTACTTTTAAGCCAGGAAAAAAGACTAGGATTTCTCTTGTTCTGGGTGGGGACTGAGGATTTGTAAAGGAACCATTACTATAAGCATGTAAGATAAAATTTGAATTCAAGTACTATCCTTGAACTCACTCCTAAGAACTCTACAAAATCAGTGAACATTTATTGCAAACCAGTTAGCTTTGTTCCTAACTTTATGGAATATCCTGATTTTATGGAATAAAGCAAAATATATCTCTGTAACTCTGAGCTGTGCCCCTGAGAGTCTCCCTGAGGAAAAAAAACAGGTATTTGTTATATGTCTGTTTGAGCTCTTCTGTCCACTTAAATAAAGGGAGTATTAAAGAAAAGATACATTTTTCTGATATTAAGGGAGTCAAAGGAGTCAGTTTGATAATGCAAAGAGCAAACAGAAATTCTAGTTATATTCAGCTTTATACCAAGTTGTCTTAATCTAAGATTTGAGAAAAGAAATAAAATATCTGCTCTTTGAAATTCAAAAGAGGGATCTGATTTACCTCCTCCCCAGAAAATCAAACAAGACACACCATAGTACTTTGCTTTTGTTTTTGTATTTTATTTTTCATTTTGGTTTTGTATTTTTTGCCTGCGAAATTTTATGCATTGTGACTGCCATTGAATAGCGTTACTAAAACCCTGGAAGTTCAGGAAGGAGAGGCGAAGATATCTTCAATTCTACTGAATAATTGGCAATCAATCTTTCAATTAACTAAATCCATTTAGATATCCATATGAAGTATCTATCCCTTTTCCTGTTCTCTTCAGAAACCTGACAAGTTTGTTTGGTTGCCCATGTTGATCTAATTAACCATTTCATTTCTAAATCTCCCGTCCATTTCATGTTGTATAGACATTGGAAAGCAGTCTTACTAGTGTCTGAAATCCATGCCCTGTATTAGTCCATGCCTCATGGCCACCAGTGACCCCAAAAATGTGTTTGAGAAGATGTGACTGCAACCTGCTCAGAGAACATGACTCATGCTACGTTGAGAATCCTTTGATTCTTGGAGCCTTTGATTTACAGCTTCAGGCTCTGTCTGTGAAGTAGTCTCATAGACCTGGAAGCACCCGAAGCCTCACATCATACTGGCCCATCTGCTGTGGATTATTCCTAGATAATCATGTCAAGACTGTGCCTCTTGAACTTCTGTTACCTTTTCTCTTTAAATCACTTGTCTTGTCTTTCCTGCTTATCAGTTTTATCCTATTTCATCTCAAACTGGAGAAGCTTCTCTAGATCCTCTGCATGTGCCCATTCCATCTGAGCTGTACAATGGCACCCATCATCTCAGGGCTATCAAGGTGGTTACCTTTCAGAGCCTAAATGTTACCCAGTGTTGCTAAGTATCTCTTTAGATTTAATGTAGGTCTCGAGTGAAGGTTATGGAAGTAAACATGTAGCACTTGTGGTAATCCAGGCCTCCTAAGAATTTTTCTAAGACTACTGTATACAGTCTTCACTGAGATATATAACAAGCATGCAAGCTGATTTCTCCTGTGTTCATGCCTACAGAGTTTGTGGTCAGCATTGGTGGTGCTCACTAGCATTTCAGCGGTCTGTATGAGAAGTAAACCTCTTTGCCTCTTAGATGTTCTGTATGACCAGGTGACATGCTTTTGTTGCTGCACTGTGAGTGAGATGTGGCATGTGATTCAGAGGGGAAGCATTTCACAGAGGGCGCTCAGATCTCTAAATTACCTGTCCTTTGCCATAGCAGACTCTGAAGACTCAAGTTGAGAAAGTGCAACATAAAATGGTTGGCCTAGATTGCTGAGTTGCTACATTGAAGATATCCAGAGACACAACAAACTTTTTTTTTAATGAGTGAGAAATCAGCTTTTATTATATTAAGTCACTGACATTTCAAGTTTATTATTACCAGCCAGTGAGGATTAATACAGAATTGCAAATAACCTGTAGCTGTTGCCAGAGGATTGATAGCTCTGTAGCCCTTTGAAAAATTATAAAACGGAAGAGCTTTTCTTTAGTGACCTTCCCTTTTCTTTCTGCACCTCTTTCCACATGCTGGCAGCTGGTATCATAATGCAATTTCCCATTACATCACCCTACCCTCCCTGGGTCTGATCTCTTAGTAAAATGCCCGAAGATACTAGAGAGACGTTTATTCCAAACCACACAGCAACGATAATTATTCCTGTCCTGTACCTGGTTATAAGTAAATTGTTATGAAGAGATCCAACCATTGGCCTAATCCAACTGAGGAAATTGAGTAGAATGTGTGCCTTTTTGTTAGTAGTAAGGCCTTGGGCAACTTACGTAGTTGGTCTTAGCCACCATTTCCTCATCGAAAAACTTGAGATAACAGTAGGCATTCCACAGGATTATTGAGAAAAATAAACAATATTTTCTGAATTTTTTTCTTCCTTTCAGAGTTGAGATTCCAGAAAACATTGCCTCTACTCACTCTCTCATTCTTTACTTGCTTTTCGGTCTCCAATGCATTTAAATTAGATTTCTATCTATCCCCAACCCCCCCAAAATCGCTAAAACTACTCTTGTGAGGGTTGCATGATACAGTGATCACCAAATCCAGTCATTTCCTAGTCTTGTCTTCACCACATCTTGTCACATTCCATAGTCAACCACTTCTTCCTATTTGAAATGTCTTCTTTGATTTTTGAACACGCTTTTCTACTTGTTTCTGCCTTTCCTTTTATCAAGCAAACAATTGTTAGCACCTAGTATGTGCCAAGCATTATAATGTTGTCTTCCTTAAAAGGTTCACAGACTAGTATGGAAATCAAGCAATTGAAGAGTTATTTGTATAATATGGTGTGATGATGACAGTGATATAGAGATATGCACAGGATAGCAGAGGTATCAAGGAGTTTGAGGGTGTTTCCCAAAGTAATTTGAAATGAAGGTCTAGTAAATATCGGAAGAATACCCCGGGCTAAGGCAGAAAGTCTGCAGAGGCTTGGAGGCAAATGACATTTCTATGTGTGAAGAGAACCTTCCTGAACTTAATCTTTCAGGACACCTCTCCTTTTCCTGGCTCTCAAATACGAAAATTTGCCTATCCATGGCTCTCCTTGCTGTTATCATCCAAATTTGTACTCTCACCAGAGACCCCCCTCTCTGGACCCCACACACCCATCTAGCCAGCTTAATGGTGGACTTTGCCACCCAATGGTCCAGTTCAGTGCTCTTCCTGCAACCTAGGAATGAAATAACAGTAGTGATTATTTTTGACAATTATATAAGCACTTTATAATTTACAAAGCACTTTGGCATACATTATCTCACCAGCTGCTTCCTTAATGTAATAGCAGCAGTGGGCAAAAAACCGTGTCACTGCCAACAGCGCTTTTCTGACCTTGGTATCCCAGCCCCACCTACTGAACACAGGAGAGCAGCTGGATGGGAGCTGATTAGAGGCTGGAAGCTGACCTTGTTTGGGGACCAGGGGAATGTGACAGCAGTAGTTGTCACCTCCACCTTCTCCATCTCTGGAGGGGCTATAGAGCAAGCCAGAGGTTTCGTAGCAAAATCTAGGAGGCTGTACAGAGAGCAAGGCTTCTCATGGGTTGGCTCAGTGCAGACTGAGGGTGGCAGGCATCAGCTTGTGGGAGGTTAAGCACTTATCCACTCTCCTCCTACATTTCAGATTTCTCGTTTCTTACATGCATTAACTATCATTTTGAAAGTTTCAGTGGGTTAATTAAATTCTTCCAGTGTTGATGCTAAGAAAGCTGAAACATTTTCAACTGAGATTGACACTACTCAAGACATAGGCTTCACTGATGTTTGTTCAGTAACACTCCAATATGTCACAGGATTGCTGAGAGAACATCTGAGAGCTATAATGAGCTAAAAGTCAAGTACAGGGGAAAATATGTTCCAGACTGCTGCAGATGTTCTCAAATCAAATCATATTTCTGTGAAATGCCATATAGAATATTCAGCAGTTGAAGGATGCAACATGAAAGGACAGTTCAGTTGATTTGCACTGTATTCAAAAATTTTATTTAGCCTAAATTGTATGAAATGTGGTAAGTTTTTTTTTTTCTACTTTGAATCAATTAATAAGAGATACACTTGATTGTAATGAGCTTCAAGGATAATTTCCCTGGGCTAAAGAGGAATGCATTAGCTGGTTAAGTAGAAGTCAAGGCCTAAGAAAGAAGCAATTGAATAAAAGAAACAAGGTAGAGAGCTCAATAACAGTTATTCTATAGCCCCACACCATTGCCTTTATTTTTTCATTAGTCTTTTGACCTCACAATTGAGCAGACCTCTGTTTAATTTAATTAGGGGCTTCCACTGTAGCTCAGATGGTAGAGGATCTGCCTACAATGCAAGAGACCTGGGTTTAATTCCTGGGTTGGGAAGATCCCCTGGAGAGGAAAATGGCACACCAATATTCTTGCCTGGAGAATCCCTTGGACAGAGGAGCCTGGCCTGCTACAGTCCACAGGGTCGCAAGAGTTGGACATGACTTAGCAACTAAACCACCTGTTTAATTAGTTCACCAAAATCCTGAAAAGCCTATCTGTGATGCTATGTTGATGGTGGTTCATTCTGCCCCTCCTGGGAACTCAAAGGAAGCTTAGCAGGAATGAGTTAAGGAAATGTTTTGGTAGATGTATCTTTTGTCATCACAAACTTCTGTTCCATCACACCAGTGGTCTTTCACATCACTAGAGTTTAGGTAGATTGGTGATTAGGAATGATATTCTTTTAAGTAAAGGACAGCACTAGGTAAAAACAGATAAACCTGGATAAGAAAAAAGAGAAAAATGTTTAGGTGACTTTGGAAATTGCAGCAAATTACTATAATGAGATACCGCTTCACACCCCCTTCACACCCACTGTAATGGCTAAAATTAAAAAGACTGATAACATCAAATGTTGGCAATAATATGGAACAACTAGACCCGTGGATATATAAAATGCTATAACCACTTTGCAGAACTCTTTGGCACTTTCTTATGTTGTTGTTGTTTACTCACTAACCCATATCCAACTCTGTGACCTCATGGATTGCAGCACACCAGGCTTCCCTGTCCTTCACTGTCTCCCGGAGTTTGCTCAAACTCATGTGCATTGAGTCAGTGAAAATGAAAGTCGCTCAGTTGTGTCCGACTCTTTGTGACCCCATGGACTATGTAGTCCATGGAATTCTCCAGGCCAGAATAATGGAGTGTGTAGCCTGTCTCTTCTCCAGGGGATCTTCCTGACCCAGGAGTCAAACTGGGGTCTGCTGCATTGCGGACAGATTCTTTACCAAATGAGCTATCAGGGAAGCCAATGAGTCAGTGATGCTATCCAATTATCTCATCCTCTGCCACACCCTTCTCCTCCCACCCTCATTGTTTCCCAATATCAAGGGCTTTTCCAATGAGTTGGCTCTTCGCATCAGGTGGTTTCCAAGGCCAACCATTGAGCATCACAATAATCCTCTATGTCCCACCCACTAATGCTGAAGAAGCTAAAGTTTACTGGTTCTATGAAGACTTACAAGACCTTCTAGAACTAACACCAAAAAAAGATGTCTTTTTCATCATAGGAGATTGGAATGCAAAAGTATGATGTCAAGAGATACCGGGAGTAACAGCAAGTTTGGCCTTGGAGTACAAAAATGAAGCAGGGCAAAGGATAACAGAGTTTTTATCAAGAGAACACACTGATCATAGCAAATACCCTCTTCCAGCAACACAAAAGACAACTCTATACGTAGACATCACCAAGTGGTCAATACTGAAATCAAATTGATTATATTCTTGGCAGCTGAAGATGGAGAAGCTCTATACAGTCAGCAAAAACAAGACCTGAAGCTGACTGTGGCTCAGATCATGAGCTCCTTATTGCAAAATTCAGGCTTAAATAGAAGAATATGGAAAAACACTAGGCCTTTCAGGTACAACCTAAATACAGTGGAGGTGACAAATAGATCTGAGGGATTAGATCTTGTAGACAGACTGCCTGAAGAACTATAGATGGAGGTTTGTAACACTTTACAGGAGGAAGTACCCAAAACCATCCCAAAGAAAAAAGAATGCAAGAGGGCAAAGTGGTTGTCTGAGCAGGCTTTACAAAAATCTGGGAAGAGAAGAAAAAGACAAGGGAAAAAGGGAAAGATACACCACCCAACTGAATGCAGAGTTCCAGAGAATAGTAAGGAGAGATAAGAAAGTCTTAAGTGAACAATGCAAAGAAATAGAGGAAAATCATAGAATGGGAAAGACTAGAGATCTTTTCAGAAAATTGGAGATATCAAGGGAACATTTCATGCAAGGATGAACACTTTCTTATAAGACCAAACTATTCTCCTGGGTATTTGCCCAAGAGAAATAAAAGCATATGTCCTTAAAGTTTGAGATAGACAAATTTCAGAAACATTATGTTAAGAGAAAGAAGCCGGACACAAAAGCATACTTAGAAAATAATTCCATTTACGTGAAATTTAAGTATGGGAAAAATAAGTCTATGTTATTAGAAATTGATACTAAAACCTCGGCCACTGTGCGCCAATGCTGAATCAAATCTCAGTGGTTTGGGTGAAGCAGCAAAGAATAGCTTTATTGCTTTGTGAGGCAAAGTTGGGGCACAGCAGGATGGTGCTCCGAAACTCTGTGTCCCAACTGGTGGGGATATGGTGAAGAATTTGATAGCAGTGGTTCAAGAGTGAGGCTGCTGATAAGGATCAGGGATGTTCAGGGCCTACACGCCTTTAATCTGACCTCAGGCAATCTCCTGATGTGCTTCTGTGGTTCTTGAGGTTACCAAACTGTGACCAACCTTCTCTTTAGAATGAAGAATGCTTCACCAAGTAGCTAACATCTTCAGTTTGTTGGGGGGTTTATTTATGCAGATGGAGAAGGAAATGGCAACCCACTCCAGTATTCTTGTCTGGAGAATCACATGGGCGGAGGAGCCTGGTGGGCTACAGTCCACAGGGTCGCAAAGAGTGGGACATGACTGAGCGACTTCACTTTATTTATGCAGAAGAGCTCAAAAATATTGTTAGGTGTATCCCTTGAGGCAGAACCAGGATCCTGTCCCAAGGCTGCACGACTGTTTCTTGACTGCTCCTCCACTGTCTCTGCATCCCCTCCCTGCCCTGGTTAGCAACAGTTTGAACCTGCTGTTTGGAACTCAGAGAAGGTCATGGAGGCTGAACCTATTCCCTACAAACAAGAAATGGGGACACAGAAAGGCTTCCATTCCCAGAAACCCCATAGGGTCCTGCTCTTTGGAACTCAGAGAAGGTCATGGAGGCTGAACCTATTCCCTACAAACAAGAAATGGGGACATAGAAAGTCTTCCATTCCCAGGAACCCCATAGGGTCCTGCTCAGTCTCAAAATCACAACAGTGATAAGTAGAAATTTACTGGAGTAAAGCATAAGGGAATTTTCTGGAGTGATAAAAAATGTCCTATACCTTGATAGGGTTATAGTTTCATGGATATATTTATTTATTCAAATTCCTCCAACTGTATACTGTTCCTGTGTATTTTTCTATGTGTTAATATACATAAATACATTAAATTACTTTTAAAAAAGTAAACAACTGGCCCTGAAAGAAACTAGAGAAGAAACATTCAGTAATATTTATAGGGACAAAGCAAGATATATCTATTATACAAGAAATACTAAAGACATTTTTTGTGTCCAAATTCCTTTTAATCAGATAGCTTTTGGGAAATAAAAACCTTATGAATTTAACCATTGGAAAATAATAAGTGGTACCTAGATAACAACCTTGGCTGGAAACTAGCTTAAAGAAAATGGATGGCTGGGGGCATAAACAAATGTATTTCCCTCTGCCAACTCCCCTGCAGCAGCTGGGCGTGGAATTGGAATACTTCAGGCCTTGCATATCAGGGAGGCTGGCTAGGTCTTAGAAATCAAGAAGGGGAACAGCTGGCTCCTTGAGGAGTGACACAGGTAAGGGATGTGGCATCACAATGCAAATGAGAAGCTGTTTCGTCAAGATGGAAAATTTGATTAGGTCCTTTGGTAGACCTTCAACTTGCTTTGCTTTGTAGGATCATCCAGAGCCTGTAGCCTCTGTTAGTAAAAGCTGGCCTTGCCCGAGGCCACAGCTCCCAGAGCAGAACTTTAAATCGATCGTAGATTGTTACATGCAGGGCTGGGCTCTTTTGCCCTAATGTCCTACCCACCTTTATACAAACAAATCCAGTGGGACATCTGTCTGGAAATTTAAGCCAAATGCCTTTCTAATGCTTTAATATACGCACTGACATTTTGTCTTGTAATAGCACTGTTAATAATGGACAATAAAATTATATACAACATTTACTAAAATAAAGACAAAACTCTTGAGTTTGAATTTCCATTCATACAGGTACATTTTCTGCATTTTGTGGGGCGTTACTGTGGCAAAGTATAAATGGTTCAAAGCTATGTTTTGATGCAGGTAGTTTTTTTCTTTCAAATTCTGCTTTTGTGCTTCTTGTCATCTAAGTCTCATCTCCTAAAAACATATGGCTAGAAACAAATACCACATATCTTTTCTGAACTCATAACTTTTGTTGTCAGCTTTCATTTTGAGTATTAACTAGAATTTATTTTGTCTCTCTGCCTAGCTCAGAAGCTTCGAGTCTGACTTTTAATCATTTAAATATATATCTGTTCATTCAACAAATATTGAATATCTGTTACATACCAGGCATTGTGGTAGATAATTGAGGTTGAGTGATAAACAAGACAAACACTTTATCATCAAGGGATGGTCAATTGCAAAAAATACGACAATAGTAATAAACTCATTAAATGCTTTACATAACTATATACACACATATATATATATATGCATTTGCTTATACACACACACATATATTTATATCCTTATTTTATAAAGGTGAAAGCTAAAGCTTAAAGTCTCAAAGAGTTGGACATGGCTGAGCAACAGAACTGCCCTGAATTGAAGGCTTAAAGAGGTTTAGTTGTTACTAGTGGAAGCATGATACAAACCCATGTTTTGTTTATTGCAAAAACTGTGCCTTTAACCACTTAATTATACCTTCTTTCAGCATAACTGCTTTTATGATATCAGAGTTATAAAAGCAGAAAGTAATGTGTCCATCTCAACCTGGGAAAATTAGGAGCAATTGAGAAGGGACAGATGAACTGTCTTGAGGGATGAAAATAGTAGTACAAGCTTTATGTAAATGTCCTTGTTAATTCCAGTCTATACTAGGCAATGGCTGTGGCCAAGTGATCACATGAAAATTCCTGTGTCTTTATTTATAGCAGAGAAACAGTTACCGATCTGTTAGATGATTAATTCCATCCCCTGATAGGGTACAGGCTTCATTCTTAGCTTGTGCTTTTGGGTGCCATTGTCTTTTAGCTTAAATCCCATCAAATCTTTGTGAGTTTTGCTTTTACATTTCCTTCATCTGTGACGAGAAGATTCTATTAGCAACCCTGGCACCTTCCATTAAAGTCTACAACTTCCAACTGCCAGAAAGGGATAATGAAGTGATAAATTTAATTTGCTACCAAAATATGTAAGGCAGAGATATCTACATGAATTTATAGCATTAGCTGTGTCTTTCCTCTTAGCATTAACAAAAGTTTTATGGCAGGTTATCAAAATCATTGCGACAAAACAAATTTATATGAATTTTCACACACAGAAATCAGATCTATAACTCTGTATCAGATCATGCCTATCTTTCTCCTTCTTAGCATTTCTAGGCTCATCAGAGCTTAATCCAATAAGTTTTAAGTACTTTATTTACTACTTGAAGATTGTCCAAAAAAAGTGTTAACCAGAGTAAGGCAGTTTTTACTCACTAATATACAAACTCTGGAGTTTATAAAATATGAATCCCCTTCTCCAACCCACTTCTAGAGTCTCTAAAGGCTATGAAGAAAGATGATGATAGCATCATCCACCTATGATTGTGACAATGTACTGCTTTGGATTCTATGGGACACAGAATCTACTTTCATCTCATTTCTTAACTCCTGTGTCGTGATCATAAACCCAGTGGTTGCTTAGCTTGAAAATTTTCTTGTATCTTCTCCAGATACTAGCATTCCAAGAGTTCATTTGTTCCAATGCACTTCCTTTTCCCTGGTCTCACCATTCCCTGTCTTGTCAGTGGGATCAGTCTTATTATTCCTGGGGTCCAGTAAGGCCCCTCAGCTGTACCCACTGAATACGTAGCTGGTGAAGTCCTGTTTCTGCCATTCATTGATTATGTGTTCATCTTATAACACAGACTAAACTGTTAGAGTCAGTGCATGATTTCACACTTGGTTCTTTGCCCAGTAATTACGATGATATGATAAAAACACTTTCAATTGGGTGTCATGTAGTGTTGTTTTGAGGGTCTGTATATTAGCTACTTTAATCCTAATAATAATCCATGCAAAGTTTCAACCATTATTCTCTTTCTACTGAGAAAAGTAAGAGTCAGGAGGGTGAAGAAAGTCATACAAGTTCCCATGCTAGTGTAAAAGCAAAGGCAACATTTAGGCCTGGGTGTATTTGCTCACAAAACCTGCACACTTGCCTTCTGTGCTTCACTGCCTCTTATCACCCTGTGCTAAGGCAGTCCTTGGTTTGAACACTTTAGATTTGATCCTGGTTTGACAGATAGCAGACTAGGATTCTATTAATCTGTGGGCAATGTGGTGAACTTTCCACCTCCCTTCCAGTGACCTGTGGTAGTGGATTGTACTGGGAATAACTTGACACCTGCTTGCTCACCTGTATTCAGTGGACTCAGGATAAATCATTACTTTTGCAGACACATCACATCTTTCCCTAGGCCCTTAACCACTAGCACTAAGATTATCAGCCACATTGTCATCTTGCTTACTGGACTGATCCTCCGTGTACTCTGTTTACTGGCAGAGGTTGTGAACTCATCTCTCCCTTCAGTTCTGTCTCTTTATTTTGGATTTCTTGACTTTTAGCTCCTCTACCACAAATCCAGTTTGGGTTATGAATTTACATATTTATAGGCGTATATTTTCTCCACCAACTGCCTTAATGAATCTAGTCCTTCTTGTCTGCTCATTTTTGTCTTCAATCATGTTGAAGATAAAGGGAGCCAGAGTGTAATGGAGAAGAGAGAGCCTTCAGACAACAGGGAGGAGCCAGGCCCCGAAGTCTGCAGAGGCTCCAGCAGACTGCTTTGTTCTCCCAGCATCAGGCCTCTTCTCCAGCAGCTGCCGTGCCTGTCTCGATTTGTGTGCATGTCTGGCTGGATGCCCAGCCAAACTGTGAACATTGCCGTCTTTCTCTCTTAAGTCATCTCAATTCCATATAAAATCAGCCATCTAGGCAGTAGCTGTATATTTGAATGGACTTGAGACTCTCCTAGGGTACACAGTCTCCTATGGGCTTCTAATGCCTGCCACTGTCCAGAGTACCAGGCAGTGACAGGTTTATACAGGTTTATTAATGGTATGCAAACCCCTCCATACACTTTCCAAGAATACTGAAACATTTTCATTATATTCCAGACGAAGCTTCCATTCCTGTAGTCCTTATTCAAGCATTGTGGGCTGCAGCAAACCAAAATTAAACCTACAAGTGGTACTTGAAAACTCCCTAGATCTGTATGTAGGTACTATGCCCTAGTTTTGCAATGCTTGTATACTTCCTGTATTTACTTCTATAAGGTTCTTTCTGGAAGTCCTAGAGAAACCTGGCCTTATACTCTTTAACCTTAGAAAAATTCCAGGAAAACAATTAAAGTTTTGCATTCATTTTTTACTTTCATTTGGTGTTACAAGGTATAACATGCCAGAGCTGGGTGGGGTGAGATGAAGCAGCAACAGGATTTGGGGGTGGAGGGGCAAGCTCTAAAGGTGCATTTGAGAAGATGTCAGTGTAGTGAGTATATAAAGTCAAGCAATAATCCCAGGCAGGGTGTAGCTGTGCATACAAGAGTTATATCACTGATCAATGGCACCCCACTCCACTACTCTTGCCTGGAAAATCCCATGGATGGAGGAGCCTGGTAGGCTGCCGTCTATGGGGTCATGAAGAGTCAGACACAACTGAGAGACTTCACTTTCACTTTTCACTTTGGTACATTGGAGAAGGAAATGGCAACCCACTCTAGTGTTCTTGCCTGGAGAATCCCAGGGACAGGGGAGCCTGGTGGGCTGCCATCTGTGGGGTCACACAGAGTCAGACACGACTGAAGGGACTTAGCAGCAGTAGCATCAAAGGGTATTTTTTAACTTTTTTAATATATTATACTAAATGTGTACAGAATTCAGGTTAGAACAATGTAACTTGATTCAGTAGTGATAAACTGCTACAAGCTGAGAATAAGTTCATCTAAAGAGCAAAGTATGACAGTGTTTCAAAACTTAACCCAATTCATCCAAAAAAAAAAAAAAGAAGAAAATCTGGTCATCACCACAAGTATTTGTAAACATATATTCATACTAAGAGTATTTCCTCCAAATATTTTTCCTTAGAAAGAAATAGATGCTTCATCTAAGACAAATTGTAAGAAGGGTGATGATATGAAGTTATTTCAGTTTGGAGAGAAAAGAATAATGTGGATGGTATCCATCTCATCAGTAATATATATACAAAGAGCTACCAGATGAAAATGCTAGTGATCAGATCATTTCTTAGGAAAGTAAATATAAAATTAGGTGTTCACTGGTGATACAAAATTGACAGAACTACTCAACTCCTATTTGGTTTCCATCTTCTCCACCAAGAAGGATCATCTCAGTCTGGAAACAGCAGAGCAAAAATCACTAAATCCAAACTGAAGCCCTCTTTCAATATGAACAAGTGTAGACAATGTCACCCCACTCCAGTACTCTTGCCTGGAAAATCCCATGGATGGAGGAGCCTGGTGGGCTACAGTCCATGAGGTTGCTAAGAGTCGGACACGACTGAGCGACTTCACTTTCACTTTTCACTTTGATGCATTGGAGAAGGAAATGGCAACCCACTCCAGTGTTCTTACCTGGAGAATCCCAGGGACGGGGGAGCCTGGTGGACTGCCGTCTATAGGGTCACACAGAGTCGGACACAACTGAAGCGACTTAGCAGCAGCAGCAGCAGCAGTCAGGTAGTACTGAACTACTTTAAATGTAACTTTCCAGCCCCAGACAAATTGCATCCAAGGAACTGAGTGAGCTTGAAAATCTGATCAAGCACAGTACTGGTCATCTCTAAGAAATTATCACACACAGGGGAAGAAATCACACACAAATAACTTTGAAGATACATCGATTTTACCAAAGGGGGAAAAATGTGAATTTCGAAAATTTCTGAATATTAAAGTTGACTTTGGCCTTCTGGAAACTACTTGAACTCACTGGTTTATATATATATATAAATTGTGAAAAGAAAGACTATTCTTTTGGAAGCAGGATTTGTCTAAAACAATGCTCCTGGGTAGAGGTAGTTTTTGTTGTATAGTTGCCCAATTGTGTTGGGATCTTTGTGACCCCAAGAACTGTAGCCTGCCAGGGTTTTCTGTCCATGGATTTCTCCAGGCAAAATTACTGAGTGGGTTGCCATTTTCTTCTCTAGGGGATCTTCCCAACTCAGGCATCAAACTCAGGTCTCTGGCATTGCAGGCAGGTTTTTTACTCTCTGAGCCACCAAGGAAGCCCCAGAGGTAGGGAGAAATGAAAACTTATTAAAAACAATTCATGCCAAAAGAACCCAACTTCTTTTTGATATATCTCTAGCAAACAGATAACTATTGTTAACATTCTCCTGGCTCCTACAAAGTACCATGTGCTGGACTGAGTGCCTCATTTAAGCCTCAGAACAGCCTATGAAATAGGTCTTGCTGGCATCCCTGTCTTACAGATGGGAAGACACTCAATGCTAGTAAATAGTTGAGCTGGGATTTGAACCCAGTTAGCAGGAAATCAGAACACAAACCCCAAACCATTCCACATCCCTCTCAAAAGAGAATGGCTGCTGGCAAAATGTACTTTGATTCCCAGAATGGATTTGCCACTTAACTATGATAGCCTGTTGAACCCTATAGGGGATGACTATCACAGAACAAGATAGATATTAGTTAAGCCTCATAATATTCTTATTTCCCTGTGAAAAGCTTAACTTGCTGTCTGGAGAATTACCAGACTTATAAAATGTTTTCATATTCTCAGAGTTCTTCAGATTTACAATTAGAATCTGTGACTTTTGAAAGGAAAAGTTTAGGCTTCTCATGCATTATAGAAATCTGTCATCCAAATTTGAAAACCAAACTCAGAATATGATCATATTTAATTAAAGTTATATATTTATGAATATTAAATAAGAGTAGTGGACTTCTGAAAGAAAGGCCTCAAATTGTTTCAGAGACTAGTCATGGAAAACTACAAACTTGTAAAGTTTCAGTTCAATTCAGTTCAGTCACTTAATCGTGTCCAACTCTTTGTGACCCCATGGACTGCAGCATGCCAGACTTCCTTATCCATCACCAACTCCCAGAGCTTACTCAAACTCATGTCCATTGAGTCAGTGATGCCATCCAACCATCTCATCCTGTCATCCCCTACTCCTCCCACCTTCAGTCTTTCCCAGCATCAGGCTCTTTTACAAATGAGCCAGCTCTTCGCATCAGGTGGCCAAAGTATTGGAGTGTCAGCTTTAGCATCAGTCCTTCCAATGAATATTCAGGGCTGATTTCCTTTAGGATGGACTGGTTGGATCTCCTTTCTGTCCAAGGGACTCTCAAGAGTCTTCTCCAACACCACAGTTGTAAAGTTTAGATATAACTAAAATGCAGGATGCTTATTCATTAGTAGCTGTAGTATACCTTTATGCAGCAGCAGCAGCTGTAGTATACCTTTATGCTATTTGATATAAAAAATACTGCCTTGCTAAATAAATTATCAGTATAAACACATTTCCAGAAACTGTTTAACCTACTTAAGATAATTAACAGCTTTCAAGTATGCTATCAAAATTCTTAGGAAAACCAACAATGAATGTGCTGTTTTAAATGAGCATTTGTTAGCAATTTTTTCCAGTGGACGTGTATTTCTTTCTCAGTAATCTATAATTCAGACTTTTCACCAATTCAAAAGAACTCTTCACACAATTCATCCAAATTAGTGAGCTTTTACTGTAGACTTTATGGACTATAGAGAGCACCATATTCCCCTTGGATATAATTTGATCTCAGTTATGTAGTCGTTGTCTCATTCCATCTCCTTCTACTAGGAATCTTTCATTAGTTGCTTACTGATCTTACTCTAGAGACTCAGAGTAATTATGTCCAAGAATTGTACGGTGTCAAGAAGTAGCAACTTACAGGAAATGGAGTGATATGGCTTTTAATTTTTAAATCTAATACTAAATGAATTCAGGGAGTGTATGAATATGAGGAGGACATTCTGCAGAAGTATTTACCATGTTTTTCCTATAGCAAGAATAATTTTAACTTTCCATCAGCACTAAAACTTTTGATAAATATAATATTTTCATGAATATCCTCTGAAAAGAAAAAAAATTAATATATAAATCCCTTCTTCCACTTTTTAATAAATCTAAACTTTTGCTATCAGAAGCACTCCTATTTTCTAATTTACCACTAATATGCTCTCTGAAGTTGTTGAAAACACTAGTGGTAATAAAAGGCACTGAAAATAAAATATAAGGAAAATTTCCAAAATGCTCAGATAGTAGGGTACATAGGTAATTTTCCTGTTTCTGCATTAAATTCTGTTTTTTAACTTGAAAGCACAAGATCTGACCCATTTGGCAAATTTCTGCACTCTTCATTATGTTTGGAGAACTGTCAACACAAAATATAACTCCTGACAGGTAATTCCTAGTATCTGGGAATTGGGAGAATAGAGAAGTTTGGAAGGAGTAGATAGCTGAGTTGATTAGCTGCCAAAGGCTGAGGGAACAGTACAGGTAAAGCATCAAGCATTTGAAGAAAACCCCAAGAGGAAAGTATTTTTTCCCCCATCTGAGTAAAGACTCTGTTTTACTATACAGCTCTTTTTTTACCTTCTACATTTTTTTTTTCTAGAATCAAACTCTAGGGACCAGAAGCAAGTGAAGGTCACAGCCTTACCCTCTCAATCCTGTTTCCAAAGAAGGGTCATCCATTCTTCTACTACTGTTCACAGTGTGTGGTCTTGGGAGGTTTGTTGTTTTCTTTCCTCTTGGAAAATCACTTTAACTACACATGGTTTGGGCTTCCCTGGTGACTCAGTGGTAAAGAATCCACCTGCCAAGGAAGAGATGCAGGTTTGATCCCTGGGTCAGGAAGATCCCCTGAGAAGGAAATGGCAACCCACTCCAGTATTCTTGCCTGGGAAGTTGCATGGACAGGGGAGCTTGGCGGCTACAGTCCAGGGGGTCGCAAAAGAGTAGAACAAGACTTATTGACTAAACAACAACAGCGTGGTTTAGGTTTCATGTTGAATATGAAATTAAGAAGGAGAATATCTCTATAGATACCAAATATACAACTCTTTCTTGATTGGCTTAGAAATACTCTCATATCCCTCATGATTGCAGATGCTTTCAGAAAGTGAGAGTTCTTTACAAAGTCTCAATTTATTGGAACATTGATACTGTTGTTTCTTATACTTGTATTCATGTTGAATAATGATGGATTACCCCCATAAAGTTTCCAGGCTGTTTTCTGTGGTAGAGCTTGTAACATTAAAAATGAAAGTATTCAAAGATAGTGGTGTATTATATATCGGGCTGTTTGAGACACTCCCTGCAGCTGTGTAGAAAAGATGCTTTATTTAAGGAAAATCCTTGGAGAAATTAATTGATACAAGCCAGAAGCTGTTGAGCCAATTTAATCACTAATCTGCTGTTGTTTCTAAATTGCATGAGATACAGGAAGTCTGCCTGCCTCTAAATCAGCCAATTCAAGATAGGAACACAGGATGAAATTTAGTCCACTATATGCTAAAATGCCTGCTTGAAATGATACAGACTTTGCTTGGGGTGGGGATGAGGGAGGGATTGGCCTGGTTGTTAAACATGCTAATTCACTTTTGAGGGCATTTTGCCAAGTTAACTAAAGCTATCCTGAAGCTATTTGAAGAATTAACTGGAGAACAAACAATGACTGAGTCCAAATTTATGTTTCCAGAATTTGTTAAGAACTGGGCTTTGAAAAAAAAAAAAGAAGTAATTAAAGTAAGGCTTTTCTTCATATACCACATTCTTAAATTCCAGTAATGGTAGTGTCTATCATAAACAAAGTAAATAATTTGGATGGTACACCTCAAACTCTGACTGATTCTGTGTGTAAAGCTGTTGTGCTCCCCCTGAAATTCTGATGTTCAAGCTTTATGAAATAAGGGAAAGAGATATCTGGCCAAACAAGGAAGTCTGGCCTTGAGGTACACAATGAAGCAGAGAAAAGCCTAACAGAATTTATCCAAGAGAACACACTGGTCATAGCAAACACCCTCTTCCCACAACACAAGAGAAGACTCTACACATGGACATCACCAGCAATACTGAAATCAGGTTGATTATATTCTTTACAGCCAAAGATGGAGAAGCTCTATACAGTCAGCAAAAACAAGACCAGGAGCTGACTGTGGCTCAGATCATGAACTCCTTATTGCCAAGTTCAGATTAAATTGGAAAAAGTAGGGGAAATCACTACACCATTCAGGTATGACCTGTATCAAACCCCTTATAATTATATAGTAGAAGTGAGAAATAGATTTAAGTGATTAGATCTGATAGACAGAGTGCCTGAAGAACTATGGAAAGAGGTTCATGACACTGTACAAGAGGCACTGATCAAGACCATCCCCAAGAAAAAGAAATGTGGAAAAGCAAAATACTGTCAGAGGAAGCCTTACAAATAGCTATCAAAAGAATAGAATAGCAGGGAGAGATAAGAAAGCCTTTTTCAGTGAACAATGAAAAAAAAAAAAAAAGGAATCAATAGAATGGAAAAGACTAGAGATCTCTTCAAGAAAATTAGAGATACCAAAGGAACATTTCATGCAAAGATGGGCTCAATAAAGGGCAGAAACAGTATGGACCTAAAATAAGTAGAAGATATCAAGAAGAGGTGGCAAGAATACACAGAACTATAAAAAGAAGATCTTCATGACCCAGATAACCACCATGGTGTGATCACTCACCTAGAGCCAGATATCCTGGAGTCCAAAGTCAAGTGGGCCTTAGGAAGCATCACTAGGATCAAACCTAGTGAAAGTAATGGAATTCCAGTTGAGCCATTTCAAATCCTAAAAGATGATGTTGTGAAAGTGCTCCACTCAGTATGCCAGCACATTTAGAAAACACAGCTGCCAGGGTCCAGCCCCGGTGGATCCAGGGAATTTGAAGGGTGGACGGCGTTGGTGTGAGAAAAACTTATTTATTGATTGATATAAGATTAGATTAAGAAACAATAGTGTAGTAGGAAAATTAAGTGGAAGAAGAGGGCTGAATAACTTGGATTACGTGGAAGACCAATAAAATTCCAGACAAGGAATTTGCACCATCTATGTTGGGCCACCGGCGCTCGCTTGAATATCTAAGGGTGCCTCACCTTAGGCTCCTTTCGCACGGGTCTTAACAGCCAGGGCAAGTAAGAAGACTTGGCGAGCCTCCACGCCCCAGATGGAAATTCAGCCTGAAATTAGAGTGAAGAGGAGAGGAAAGAGAGAGAGACACGGGGGAAGCCAGTCCAGCAACTAGCTCCGTCCTCTATTGTTCAGAAGGCCTTTTATACTTTTGATAAAGCATGGCGATCAATGGGTAACACAAAGTTATGCAACATTAGCAGTCCAGACTCTTATCAAAACCAGGCTTTTCTCTCTGCATACCTAATTGTATACACAAGTCTTAGGTAATTTACATCATCTTCCAGCCAAAAGGGCCAATTAACATTTTACAGCTTTTTTTCTGATAAGGGTTTGTCAACCAGAAGACTTATTTGTGTTGATCTTCCCAAGGTCTGGTGCCACTCTCAGAAAGCACTAAATAAAGTTACATTCTTACACAGCAAAGATACAGCAACTTATAACAAGTAGAGGGAGTACAGTGATTTACAGCAAAAGAGAAGCAATTAACTCAAAAGTCTAGTGTTGCTAACATCAAAACTACTATGTATCTTTTTCTACATCCTGCTTACATTGAGTAACATCCTTCCAGGTGCCTAAAAGATAAAGTATATGGAGGTCTGGCAGCAATCCTTGAGTCAACAGTGAAAACCCATCACCAATATGATTTTTAACTCTTTAGAAAAGGCTCTGTATCTTTAAGATGCTTTTAAGCTTTGTGCTTCTTGCAGTTGGGGGGTTGTAAGCAAATTCACAAGCTGTAAGAGGTCTGGGGAACCTGTTAGGCAAGCTAGAGAGCTATCAGAGGGGTTTTAACTGAAACATCCCTTTCAAATGCAGAAGGCTAAAGCCCTGATTTGACTTTTTCCAGAGAATGTCAGAAGAGTGGAAAAGCAGGAAGATTCTTATTTTTTGAGGGGGGTGGATGCTCAGGAAATTCCAGTGGGAAAACCTGAGGTCTGATTAGCCTTGCCATCAGAGCCTTGCCGCATGACCTTGTCAAGGGTGGAATTCCTCATGCTGGCTCCCGGCACACAGCAGTAGTCACAGGACTGGAAAAGGTCAATTTTCATTCCAGTTCCAAACAAAGGCAATGCCAAAGAGCACTCAAACTACCACACAATTGCACTCATTTCACACGCTACCAAAGTAATGCTCAAAATTTTTCAAGCCACACTTCAACAGTATGTGAACTGTGACCTTCCAGATATTCAGGCTGGATTTAGAAAAGGCAGAGGAACCAGAGATCAATTTGCCAACATCCACTGGATCATTGAAAAAGCAAGAGAGTTCCAGAAACACATCTACTTTTGCTTTATTGACTATGCCAAAGCGTTTGACTCTGTGGATCACAACAAACTGGAAAATTCTTCAAGAGATGGGAATACTAGACCACCTGACATGCCTCCTGAGAAATCTGTATGCAGGTCAATAAGCAGCAGTTAGAACCGCACATGAAACAATGGTTGGTTGGTTGGTTCAGTCACTCAGTCATGTCCGACTCTTTACAACCCCATGATCGCAGCACCCCAGGCCTCCCTGTCAATCACCATCTCCCGGAGTTCACTCAGACTCACATCCATCGAGTCAGTGATGCCATCCAGCCATCTCATCCTGGGTCGTCCCCTTCTCCTTGTGCCCCCAATCTCTCCCAGCATCAGAGTCTTTTCCAATGAGTCAACTCTTCGCAAGAGATGGCCAAAGTACTGGAGCTTCAGCTTTAGCATCATTCCTTCCAAAGAAATTCCAGGGCTGATCTCCTTCAGAATGGACTGGTTGAATCTCCTTGCAGTCCAAGGGACTCTCAAGAGTCTTCTCCAACACCACAGTTCAAATGCATCAATTCTTCAGCGCTCAGTCTTCTTCACAGTCCAACTCTCACATCTATACGTGACCACAGGAAAAACCATAGCCTTGACTAGACAGACCTTATTGGCAAAGTAATGTTTCTGCTTTTGAATATACTATCAAGGTTTATAGATATGGTCATAACTTTCCTTCCAAGGAGTAAGCGTCTTTTAATTTCATGGCTGCAGTCACCATCTGCAGTGATTTTGGAGCCACCCAAATTAAAATCTGACACTGTTTCTACTGTTTCCCATCTATTTCCCATGAAGTGATGGGACCAGATGCCATGATCTTCATTTTCTGAATGCCGAGCTTTAAGCCAACTTTTTTGCTCTCCTCTTTCACTTTCATCAAGAGGCTTTTTAGTTCCTCTTCACTTTCTGCCATAAGGATGGTGTCATCTGCATATCTGAGGATATTGAAATTTCTCCCGGCAATCTTGATTCCAGCTTGTGCTTCATCCAGTCCAGCATTTCTCATGATGTACTCTGCGTTTAAGTTAAATAAGCAGGGTGACAATATGCATCCTTTACGTACTACTTTCGTGATCTGGAACCAGTCTGTTGTCCCATGTCCAATTCTAACTATTGCTTCCTGACCTGCATACAAGTTTCTCAGGAGGCATGTCAGGTGGTCTGGTATTCCCATCTCGTGAAGAATTTTCCACAGTTTGTTGTGATCCACAGGGTCAAATGCTTTGGCATAGTCAATAAAGCAAAAGTAGATGTGTTTCTGGAACTCTCTTGCTTTTTCAATGATCCAGCATTTGTTGGCAATTTGATCTCCAATTCCTCTGCCTTTTCTAAATCCAGCCTAAACATCTGGAAGTTCATGTTTCACACACTGTTGAAGCGTGGTTGAAGAATTTTGAGCATTACTTTGGTAGCATGTGAGATGAGTGCAATTGTGTGGTAGTTTGAGCATTCTTTGTCATTGTCTTTCTTTGGGATTGGAATGAAAACTGACCTTTTCCAGTCCTGTGGCTACTGCTGAGTTTTCCAATTTTGCTGTGGTGTATTGAGTGGAGTACTTTCACAGCATCATCTTTTAGTATTTGAAATAGCTCAGCTGGAATTCCATCACCTCCCTCCACTAGCTTTGTTTGTAGTGGTGCTTCCTAAGGCCCACTTGACTTCGCATTCCAGGATGTCTGGCTCTAGGTGAGTGATCACACCATTGTGATTATCTGGGTCATGAAGATCTTTTCTGTACAGTTCTTCTGTGTATTCTTGCCACCTCTTCTTAATATCGTCTGCTTGTTAGGTCCATACTATTTCTGTCCTTTATTATTGTGTCCATCTTTTATATATATATATATATTTATTTTAATTGAAGGCTAATTACTTTACAATATTGTATTGGTTTTGCCATACATCAACATGAATCTGTCACGGGTGTACACGTGTTCCCCATCCTGAACCCCCCTGCCACCTCCCTCCCCATGCCATCCCTCTGGGTCTTCCCAGTGCACCAGCCCCGAGCATCCTGTATCATGCATCAAACCGGGACTGGCGATTCATTTCACGTATGATATTATACATGTTTCAATGCCATTCTCCCAAACCATCCCACCCTTTCCCTCTCCCACAGAGTCCAAAAGACTGTTCCATATATCTGTGTCTCTTTTCTGTCTCTCATACAGGGTTATCGTTACCATCTTTGCATGAAATGTTCCCTTGGTATGTCTTTCTTATCTCTCCTTGCTATTCTTTTGGAACTCTGCATTCAGATGGGTATATCTTTCCTTTTCTCCTTTGCTTTTTGCTTCTCTTCTTTTCACAGCTATTTGTAAGACTCTTCAGACAACCATTTTTCCTTTTTTTGCATTTCTTTTTCTTGGGGATTGTCTTGATCACTCCCTTTTGTACAATATCACAAACATCCTTCCATAGTTCTTCAGGTACTCTGTCTATCACATCTAATCCCTTGAATCTATTTGTCACTTTCACTGTATAATTGTAAGGGATTTGCTTTAGGCCATACCTGAATGGTCTAGTGGTTTTCCCTACTTTTTCAATTTAAGTCTGAACTTGGTGATAAGGAGTTCATTTTCTGAGCCACAGTCAGCTCCCATTCTTGTTTTTGCTGACTGTATAGAGCCTCTCCATCTTTTGCTGCAACGAATATAATTAATCTGATTTCATTATTGACCATCTAGTTATGTCCATATGTAGAGTCTTCTCTTGTGTTGTTGGAAAAGGGTGTTTGCTATGACCAGTGCACTCCCTTGGCAAAACTCTGTTAACCTTTGCCCTTCTTCATTCTGTACTCCAAGGCCAAATTGGCCTGTTATTCCAAGTATTTCTTGACTTCCTACTTTTGCATTCCAGTCCCTATACTGAAAAGGACATCTTTTTTGAGTGTTAGTTCTAGAAGGTCTTGTAGGTCTTCATAGAACCATTCAGCTTCAGCTTCTTCAACATTAATGGTCATAATCCAAGGACATAGACTTGGATTACTGTGATACTGAATGATTTGCCTTGGGATAGAACAGAGATCATTCTGTCGTTTTTGAGATTGCATCCAGGTACTGCATTTCAGACTCTTTTGTAGACTATGATGGTTACACCATTTCTTCTAAGGGATTCTTGGCGACAGTAGTAGATATAATGGTCATCTTAGTTAAATTCACCCATTCCAGTCCATTGTAGTTTGCTGATTCCTAAAATGTTGATGTACACTCTTGCCATCTCCTGTTTGACCACTTCCAATTTGCCTTGATTCATGAACTTACCATTCCAAGTTTCTATGCAATACTACTCTTTACAGTATCAGACTTTACTTATCACCAGTCACATCCACAACTGGGTATTGTTTTTGCTTTGGCTCTGTCTCTTCATTCTTTCTGCAGTTATTTCAAAACTGATTTCAACTGGGCACCTACTGACCTGGAGTGTTCATCTTTCAATGTCTTATCTTTTTGCCTTTTCATACTATTCATGGGATTCTCAAGGCAGGAATTCTGAAGTTGTTTGCCATTGTCTTCTCCAGTGGACCACGTTTTATCAGAACTCTCCACCATGACCCATCCATCTTGGGTGGCCCTACATGGCATGGCTCATAGTTTCATTGAGTTAGACAAGGCTGTGGTCCATGTGTTTAAGATTGGTTAGTTTTCTGTGTTTGTTTCTATATATATGATTATAATAGCTGCCTTAACCTTGACCTCTAATTCTAATATCTGGATTGTCTCAAGACTGGTCTATATTGACAGCCCTTTCTATTGAGAACTGACACAATTTCATGCTTTGTCATGTGTCTGCAATTTTTTTTATTGTTTCTGGATTGTATGAATGATGTGTTGTATAGACTCTGGACTCTATTATTTGCTACCTAAGAGTGGTGATTTTCATTTGTTTTAGCAGACGGTTAACTTATGTAAATGCAAATCTGGAACTCTGTTTTATCTCCACTTTTTTATTGTTTGGTCATGTCCGACTCTTTGCGACCCCATGGACTGTAGCACACCAGGCTTCCTTGTCCTTCTGTCCACTTAGTGGAAATCAAAACATGTTTCTTAGTTATTTGAGCTTTAGTTGGGCTGCTTGAAGTCTTCGAAGTGTGTGCATGTCTTAGAAGTCAGTCAGAGATTTCGGTCAAGTATGTATGTAGAATCCTCTGCTCTATAACTTTCCCCTTTCCTAGAAATTCACCCAGTTTCTCGGGGCTTTGAGGGCACTAAATCTGGTTTCTCACCCAATTAGGACTGTGGATTTCTCTCTGTATTTTAACCTCTCTGATTAATACCACTGAACCCATCCTCAAGCTGAAAGAATGACATCATCCCCTTCTTCCAAATGCCCACTTCCCTTCATTTTCCATTTTCTTTTAATCATTCTTCACTGCCTTTGGATGACTGTGTGTGTGAGTGTGTTTGTGTGTGTGTGTGTGTGTGTGTGCATGCACACGTGCGCTTGTGGTGAGTTACCTGCTGAAGAACTCCAACACAAGGTACTTTGCCATTAGCAGAAGTAGACTCTCCAAAAATCATCCCTAGTAAGTGAGAAACATGAAGAATCCTCATAAAAAGAACATTTACCTATATATAAAACTCTCTGAGATTGTGGATTTGTACAATTTGAAAATGTTTTCTGCTATTGTTGTTTTTAAATTATCATCCAATGTATAGCTATCTCTAAATCAGAGCAATGAATTCAGTGGTTGTGAGCAACTTGACATGATTTGTAGAAGCACAAAAGGCACTGGGGAATTGGACTTGGTATTGCTCACTTTTAAGCTAATAACGAGAAAACCCTACAATCAAATGCAGTGAAGGGTATAATTGGTGCAATACTGCTTGCTATCGGTGTACTTTTCAGGGTCATTTTTGTTAACTGAAGAATGAAGAAAAACATTTGTAAGCACCCAGCACTTCAATAAGAATATATATGGTTACCCTGAGCAGTCAAGTCCAAATACATGATGCCTGATTATTATGGAAGCACTTATTCAACACTGCTCATTGTAAAGAATCTTATTCTCTGGCTGCAGATATACATCACCTGAAATCAAGCCATGTCTAGAAAATATATCACTTTTAGCTCCATGTACCATTAAGGGTGAATAAAAATGTCAAAAATAAAGGAGAGCTTATACACATATTACAGGTATGGGAATGCTTGTACAACTTGAAAATATATCCATCAAGATGTGTGGGCAGTTTTCACAGAAAGTAAAATATTTCAGAAGTGATACTCCATTCTGTGCCATGGAATATACATTTCCTGAGTCTTGAGAAAGTTCAAGGCCCCTTTTTTTCTGTCTCATATGCTCTGGCTGGCTCCTTGTAATCATTGCTTTTTCATTCAGTCAGCATGGTAATGAGAGGAACTTTGATGTCCTCTACAGAGTGCTGCCTTAATAATAGGGATAGCTAGGCATTTGTCTTCCTCAGGGGTCAGTAATGAAACCTAACTTATTTGAGGAATAAAATCTCACATAAGTAGATAATTCTCCCCAATAAGCAGAAGACAAGAGGGGGATAAGACTTTGGAAAGGGATCTCTAAAATTGAATGAATGGGCAGAAAGGTGACATGTGTTTGAACATGAGTAAACGTTAGGTAATATAGCTTACCATCAAGAAGAGCTTGAAAGAACCACATAAGCATTTTCTTACCCCAAAGCAGAACCCTAGATTCTGAAGAAGGGAAAACCAAATTCTCATCACCCTTGTAGGTCATTTTGAAGTGAGAACTTTTCTCTAATCCAAAGTCAAATAAATTCATCTCAAATAAACACCATTTCAAATTAAAATCCAAGTGTAAAAAACAGGAGCATTTTCATTAAATTTTTATTTGAAATCAGTTAGGTTATTTATGTAATTTGCATGAATTAAAATGGTCTAGATGAATGCTGCTCAAAGCCTGGTATCTGAACCAGCAACATCACGTCACCTGCAGCTTGTCTGAAATGCATAATCTCAGGTCCAACCTCAGATCTACTGAATTACAACCTGTAGTTTAACAAGAATCCCAGGCGTTTGACATGTACATTAAAATTTAAGGAGTGCTGGTATAGATAATACAATAAAGTAAAATCTCAAAGTAAGAAGCACTTTCTAGGTCTTATTTAGAGCTCTCATTGGAAAATGAGGCCAAAAAACAGTAAGGAAACTTGTAGATGGTTATAAAACTTGTAGTTTTCTGAAAACTTTTCAATTTTCAGAAAAAGCTAACTTACACAAATGAATCTGAAGACGTTACAAATAAGGAAGAAGAAATGAAATGAAACCTGGTTAAATGTAAGATATGAATCTGTGAAATAATAATGCCAAATAAGACATTTAATAGACACAGTAAGACATTTAATAGATACAATTTAGAAAACAGTAGTATCAGGAGACCTAGAGCTGGGATGAAAGTAAAGAACAAATTATAGTAAAATCAACTTTCAATGTATTAGGATAATAAAAACAACTAATGCAATTTGGGGCCTCCTACCCAGAGACAAATTATGGAAGAGGCAGATAATGGTTGTTTTTTAATGACTCCAGTGAAAATTCAAAGAGAATATTTGGCCACAAAAGCAGAAAGGTTCATGCTTCATACAGGATCCAGAGAACAACAGGTTATAAAGTTTGATAGATGAAAAGAACTACGAATAGTTTAAATGATGATCCCAAGGTCAGACATCTGACAGCATATGGAAATATGAAATGTGAAAAGCCTTTGATTCTAGGAAGCATGAAATTTGAAGTATAGTAATGAAATCAAACAGAAAACTATGTCCCAAATGTACTTCTTACGTACTTAATAGTATCCAGCCCAAGTCTGTGTACTCAGATATTCAGGCAGGTAAGCATTCTTCCAAACAGAAGATAACTAGTTGAGGCCAACTCCCCACTTGAGCAAAGTTCAGTCTAATACAGCTCTAGCCTGTTCCACTCTCATGATGACACAGGTAGAAACGCATTTAATTTACCTAGGACAGTGGTACCTAGTGTGCAGGTGGCCTAGACACACGCTCTTAACACTGTCTTCACTATATTCCACAGCCTACAGCCAGGCTTCAATTCATCTATCACACCGTGTCAACAAATAGTCCACAAGCATGGTAATGGTGGAAAGGGAGTGCAGAAGTAGGGTAGCTGTTGTCCTGTTTTCCCCCAGCTGAACCTAAATCCTATTCCTCTGGATTGTAATTCTGCTCATTAGGCTCTAAATTAGTTGTTACAATAGTAATGCAAAAAAAAAAAAAAAATTAAACAGGATCTTATCAGCTATCATCAGATTGAGCTACAGAGCATATTTAGGTTTGCCCTGCAAAATAGTACCTCTGTTATATGAACAACAGTAGTTAAAACACAAATAAATAAATTGCTGATTACAAAAAATTTTTCTCACATTTCAGAAGGCTTCTGTGTAGGATTTTTTTTAAAAAATCGATCTCCTCTTGTGTTTTTAAGTGTTTTACAGATCATTAAGTACATGGCAGAGGGGCAATGAGAAGGGATTTCTAAATTTAATGAACTAAGAAGCACTCAAATTGAGGACAGATAAAAATAAAACAAGTCATATTTAAAATTCTACTTTATCAGTGGGAAAATACAACAAAAATTATCAAAGTGAAAGTGAAAGTGAAATCGCTCAGTCGTGTCTGACTCTTTGCGACCCCATAGACTGTAGCCCGCCAGGCTCCTCTGTCCATGGAATTCTCCAGGCAGAATACTGGAGTGGGTTGCCATTTTCTTCTCCAGGGGATCTTCCTGACCCAGGGATCGGACATAAGCTTAAAAAAGTATCCATTTGTTAGTTATGCAATACCTGAGAAAGGAACAACTTGACAAAAAAAACTTGATAATGTTAACATCATATAGATAGTTACATATATTAATATATAAAATATTGTATGTTAATATTTCTTTTCTATTGTATATGTCAATATCTATTATATGTGTGCCTATCTACATATATAATAACATGTATTATATATAACATAAATATTAAATGAGTATATATATATGTATATGTGATATCCCACCATCATTTAATAATATAAATATGGGAATCTGCATATGTATGTGTCCGTATATACGTATACATATTTGTGAGTCAGATGTCACCTAACAATGGCTTCCCAGGTGGCGCTAGTGGTAAAAATCCCTCCAGCCAACTCAGAAGGCTTAGAGAGATGCTGGTTCGATATCTGAGTCAGCAAGATCCCCCTGGAGGAGGAAATGGCAACCCACTCCAGTATTCTTGGCTGGAGAATCCCATGGACAGAGAAGCCTGGCAGGCTACAGTCCGTGGGGTTGCAAAGAGTCAGACACGACTGAAGCGACTTAGCATGCACAGACATCGTGTACCAAAGTGAAAACATCAAACTTCCTACCTTTGCATTTTACACCTAAATTTGATACTGACAATGACCTTGCACATCTCATTCATCTGAATTTAATGTAATCCAGCCATATATTCACTCTCAGTTTTTAAACTCTTAAATCTCATTTAGAGATGGTTTAGTCCAAGAAATAAATCCTTCATATCCCTGGAAACTTTGGACAAAATTGCATAGTGTATTTTTCTACTGAAAGTATTGAAAATGTTTCCCATGAAGTAACTGCTTTACAAAGTTACCACAAGAGATTTGCTAGAAATACCATTTAAATGCATTTTGATGGGAAACGAAGACATCAAGATAATGAATACTTTATTGATAATATGAAATCAGGCTAGGAAAAGTTACTTCTTAAATAACTGTAATGTTAATTTAATACACTTCTGTTTTGATGGGGAAAGGTTGATGAGGGCTTAGTAAATAATACTAGACAAATTCAGATCATGTACTATGGTAAATCTTCATGAATTATTGTAAGATTCCCTCATGAATTAACTTTTTGCTATTAAGTTTTCCATGGAATAGTAGAATATGTTCATCAGAACATTTTAAATTTAAAATACATTTTATGTCTGCTGTGTTTGTTAAATGTAGAATGGTAAAATAGAAAGAATAGGACTCTGAAGATCTGAATTCTAACTTTACTGTTGGCTGACTGTGTGGTCATAGATAGTATTTCTGAGCCTCAATTTTCTCATCTAGAGAATGGAGATAGTTAAATGTTCCCCTGCTGATTTCATAGAACTATGATAGAGAATCAAAAGAAATTTTACACACACGTATATATATGTTTATATATTTAGTATATTTTTATATAAGCATAATATACATAAATATATATAATAAAAAGTTCCTAATAGGTGCCATATATATATGTTAACTATTTTAATGTGTTCTTAGCATTCACGTTATAAATGGAATAAATTTCACAGAAGAATATTTTAAGAATGCAATGATTTTTTATTTTGACCATAAGATAGCTGGATTTGTTATCAATGTTAATTTTCCATGTGTGTACTGATTTTGCTGCCTATCTTATAACAAGATGCCATAATCCTAGCATAGTTTTATTCTACTGACTTTATTACTTTGTCAAAGCTAGTAATTATACTTCTAGTATTTACAGGCCAACAACAAAACAGTTGAACATAATACAGTGAATATTGCTATGAAAAACATTTGTCATAATAGTGTACTAGAGTTCCAGGAAGAAGCAGTGTATTCTATTTGCGTGTGGTTTCTTAAAAATGGTCCTAATTCTATTTGAAGCCAAAGAAAAACAAGATGGCTTATGAAAAATAGCAGCCCATTGTTCTGAAATAGAATAGAAAGTGAGGAGAAAGCCCTAGAAAGAGATATTATATCTCAGACCATCTAGGAGTCATGAACGCAGATGATGTGAGAACATACTTAGTTTGGGGTCTTATTTTGTATAACAGAAATAAATATTGATAAATGCTCGTTGTTCTGAGAAAATAGCTTCTTCCTGGGTACAGTAGAGCCTAGTAAGTACCCGGCCCCCTCCAAATGCCAAAGTGATGTTATGTTTCTGGATGCCCAAGCAAATTACATCTTAACTTCGTGAAAAGAATGATAATAATGAGAAAAGAGTCACTGAGCATTTGAATGTACCTTGCATTCATTCATTTACGCATTCATTCATTCAGCAAATGCTTATTAAGCTCCTGTTGTAAGCTAGGCTTTGTGCCAAATGTTGTTATACTGTAGTGAATAAGATCAACTGGGTTCTGACCCTCTTGGAGGTTATAGTCAGATAATGGAGAGAATTTTAATTTTTTTTAAAGTTAAAGTTTGTGATACTATAATGAAGGAGAGAAAGATGTGTTTAGGAGAATGTGTGGAATGTGTAGCTACTTTGGTTTGGGGATCAGGAAATGGTTCTCTGAGAGAGTGATATTTGAAAGGAGATCTGAAGGATGAGAAAGACTCAGAGAACAGCATTTCCTGGGAGAGAAAAGCATTTGTGATTCAGTTTAATAGACTGAAAGAAGACTTGTATGGCCAAAGTTAGAGGAAAAGGGTAAAAGTCACTCTGCATAGGATTAGAGAGGCTGGCAGTGGCCACATTGTATAGAGCTTTATTGGTGATGATAAAGAATTTGGATTATATTAAATGTGCAAAGGGAAACTTTCAAATGGTTTAGCCCAGAAACAATGACATTATCTAAATTTCATTTTAAATACATCATTGTTCCGCTATGGGAAAACAGAAAATATGCAAAATCAAATCAGAGAAATCATTAGGAGACTATTATCAGGGCCAGCTCCATGGATGTGTGACCTGTGCAGTCTCACAGCTCTCCCTTCTTCAAAAGAGTTCTGCTCTTTGTTTACTGCCCTACTAACTCCATCTTGAAGTTTGTAATACTTTTGAAACTGAGCTTGCATTTTTATTTTGCATGAGGCAGGTGGGACTGGCTGTTACAGAAATTTAGTTGCAAGACAGTTGTTGCCATAGACTAGGATGATGGCACTGGGGATGAAGCAAGGTAATCTGTCTTTTGCAGGTGAAATACAGTTAGAATCCAATATCATTGCCGCCAATATGAGCTTTCAGTTTGGTCCACATGGAGCATTTTATTTGTGCAATGTTATCTTCAGATAATGCATACCCTATATCCATTTAATAAATGCTAGTTTTCAAAGTGAAAGTCACTCAGTCGTGTCCACCTCTTTGCAAGTCATGGATTATACAGTCCATGGAATTCTTCAGGCCAGAGTAGTGGAGTGAGTAGCTTTTCCCTTCTGCAGGGGATCTTCCCAACCCTGCAATTTGAGAGACCTGGTTCTATCCCTGGGTTGGGAAGATACCCTGGAGAAGGGAAAGTTTTCAAAAGACTGCTATTTATTGTCATCCTGTGTTAGCACATCAACATATTATGTTTCTATAATAGAAATGAACTCGGAGGAGGGTGAAACATTTAGATTTACCTTTCTATTCCACTAATAACTATTGAGCCCAAAGCACATGAATAGCTCTGTGCTGTGAACTTAGAATGCAGCAGATGTTATCTATTGAGAACTTATAATTTAGTTGAAAGGTAAGACTTAAATAGCTATAATGCAAGGAAGAATATACCAGAAGAATATAAAGGAAATACAAGCAATGCACTGTAGGGGATTCCATTTATGTAGAACAATCATTAGAAGTTTTATCAAATGATTTTTGTTATGACATCAGAATATGGAATGATATTATTGTGGCATTTCATTTTAATTAAAACCAGCTATTTCCAGAGATCTCATAGTAGACATGTCCCAGTATGTAGCAAGCTGTAAGATAGCCCTGGTGTATTTGAAGATTCCATTTAGGAGATAAATATTATTGAGGTCTTTAAAGAAAAAAATTTAGAATGCTTCTTATTCCCTACAGAAGGAAATAGAGCTGTGAGTAAAATAATTCTGAATATTCATCATCAGAGTTGAAAAAAGAAAACTGGAAATTTGACCATTAGATGAAAAATCTAATGAAATTAAGAGATAGATGAAAGCATTCCAGTTGCCATGCAGTGTTATCGGTCTTCAGTTTAGCAAGTTACACTAACCGCAGGCTGATGTAGATGTTTTTTCTATAAGATGGTGCTCTCCCCAGGGAACAGCCGGTTTGATGACCAGACTTCAAAGCAAATGTCCCAAAGGAAAACACACACACACACACACACACACACACACACACACCCCTACAGAGATACACACCAAGCAGAAGACATTTGGGCAATGGAGGGATATATTAGTACCACAGAGACAGAGACCTCTGGCACTGAAGAGCTTAACTTGTCATGCATCACAGCTTTAAGACTCTAGACATTACATCCCAAGACATTTGTTACACTTTCAGGCTTCCATGATTCAGCTGTGGGCAGAACTTCTGACTTCTTCCACCCAAAACAAGCTCTGGTTTGCCTTGCATTTATCTTCCTTTTCAAAGCTGCACCTGTAAAATAAAGTAGTTATGTCCCCAGAGTGCTCACACTTTTAAATATTAAAGCAAAAGAATAAATAGACTCACCCTCTTGGTCTTGAGCATTCTCAAAGTAGAGCTCAAGACCTGCTCTCCAGTAAGAGATGGACATGGAAGCAAGAGAGGCTGGTGGGCTGAGGACAGAGAAGACACTGAGAAGTTACAATGCAACTTGGGAAATGTTATAAGCCTCACAGTAGGAATATTTCAAAAAGAACAGAAACACTTGGATCAGGCCCATTTATCCAACTCAAATATCAATATTCTAGTGTAGGTTTTTAAGACCACTCTCCTGCTCTGCAACTAAGAGGCTTTCTCCTCTCAGCTTTTCCCATTCCAGTCCTCTCACATATCACTGCCAACTTATTCTTTCTGAAACTCATTTTCCTGTTCAGAGTCTCAATGATACTGCATGATCAATAGGCAAAGGGATTCTTTCATTTGGCATTCAAGGCTCTTTGTGATCTTGGTGCAGCTTATTATACCAACCTTACTTTTGTTATTCCTCTGCACATCACCTCTGAGTCAAGTGGTCCCAAAACATTCCCTGCCCCTTCTTATCACAATCACAACATCTCGGCTTTTGACATGCAATTAATTCCCCAGACTTGATTGTCCTTGCCTAATGAAGTTCCACTCATCCTGATGTCATCACCTACTTTAGGAAGCTTTGTTCATTTTTCCTCACCAGCTAGGATAGTTCTCTCCTCTGGACTAAGGGACTATCTGGCTTATACCTACATTAACATTTACTATGTGTGTATTTGTTTGAGTCATCGTGCTACCTGTCTTTAACCATCTTTCCACCTTCAGGCCGGTTTATAAACATCACAAGGACCATACTTTTTATAAATTGTTGTCTCTCATAGTGCCTGCTGATCATTAAATAAAGGTTCAAAAAGATTTGTTTCAATGAGTGATTAGAAAGTAGTGTAACAATGGAGTTTTGCTCTAGTCTACCACTGTCTTCCAATCTTTGTACTTCTAGCCAGAACTTATGGAGTATCCATTGGTTGAAGGCACAAACAAAACCCCTACATGTTTAATACAGACTGTCTGAAATAAGGGAATGTATTGCACTGCCTTTGGCCATGGTTGAGTTTCTTCCACATTTACCAATCTAAGAACTTATGGTTAAGTGGGTCATGTAAGCCAGTTTGCATGTGACAAAGCTGGCTTTTATGTTTCCAGTTGTTGATACCCCTCTCTCTTTCATTCTCAGAAGAGTTCCAGTCTAGATGAGAAATTATACAGTCACTCTCCTTGAGGACCATTTTTAATGACAAGTGAAAATATTTACCTTATACCTTGTATTTGTTTTCTTAAACTGGCTAGTATGGAAGCTTCAGGTTAGTCTAAAAACCAAACCAACCAACAGACAGACAAAAAAAGCAAGAAAGCAAGACACAGGGAAAAGAGCTACCAGGGAAGCCCCATAAAAAAGAAGACACCAACAGACAAAAAAAAAAAAAAACCAACTAGGAAAACAAGCAAGCAAAACACAAGCCCCAAAGGTTAAGTCATTTGAAGTAGAAAAGGATAAAACATAAAGCTTCATATCATTGGGAGAGATTTTCTTAGCCTTCATTTTTTTCTTTTGTCTCCAAGGAATTCTTCATTAGACTCAATTTAAGCCTTGAATTTGAGATTTTGCATTCTCCATTGGTAAGCACACCTATTAAAAAGCAATGTATTCACGTATACTCCCTGGCATCAGGAGGCTCTGTGTATTCACTGCTTGCAGTGGACACCATGCCAGGAGAACCTGATTCCGGGTGGAAAAGGATTAAAAAAAAAAAATTTGAGCAATGCCAAGAAAAAACAACAACATCAACAACAACAACAACAAAAAACCACTACCACATGATTCTTTTCTGTACTCTGCGGTTTGTTTTACTTAGGAAAGCGGCCTGGTTTTACCCTGCAGCACGCATTCATTACTGTGATCTTTGAGTGGCAGATGCAGAGTAATAGGATGCATATTTTAGTGCTTATTATAATACCCTGTCCAAAAACAACTTGACAAATTTGTGATTTCGACAATATCTCATTTTGCTGGCTGCAGTGCTCTGTGATTGTCTGGCCCACGTGGCTTCCAGATTATGCATACCACCAATACTTCTCATTAAAATGGCCACAGTTCACCAGTTTCGGTAGCTTGGAACGAACTTGGAATGAATTATTATACAACAAAGAGGCTGCTGTCATGCAGAACAAAAGACAAGCAAAAGAGAGCTTTGGCTTAATGAGGCTAAGTGAGTGTCTCCCCTGCATCACAGCTACTTGACGGCCTTTGAGCATGGATTTTTTTCTCCACAGGCCAAAACCTTTGGTCTATTATTTTGTGTTTATGCACCTTGAGGCTAATATACATTTTAATATGCTTCACATGGAGAAAAAAAAATCAGCCATTAGATTAGAACATGTGCACTCCCTGTTAAATTAATGACAACCGAACATAGAGATAAATTTAGGTTTTCATATTTAATTATAGCACACTGCAGTACGTTTAGCAAGGATAAATTGCACTATTATTATGCTTCATTTTTTTTTGACATCTTCTCCTATTAACGGTGCATACTTGCCCCCACCCCAACACCCTGTACCATGCTAACATCTCTCTATACATCACCCTTCCCTCAACATGACTGAATCTTAGCCACTGCATTGAAAGGTATATTATTTTATTTGTTAAATTTGCTGAGAGAACAAATGCTATTTTGGCATATCTGTAAAATGAATAAGAATGTAATTTGTAGGAGAAAAGTGATAACTTGTCTAAGGCTACTTCAGTTGTCACTCCATTCTGCTGCATCAAATTGCAGTGATGGAGTTGAGTCTTCTCTCTTTCTGATCTACCAAAGGCGTGCAACATAGCACGTGACTCCAAATAGGTAATATTTCACCATGACTCAGAAAATTTCCATATAAAGAAGTAAGCGTAACAATCTCAAGAAAACCCAAGAATTTTGTCACTCTTTGGAACTTTCTCTGTTGATTTTAATCCATTTGTTACAGAAATGAGAGCACTTTAGTGAGAAGTTTTAGGTTACTACCTTTCCAGTGGTCTTCAAAAAAATTAATAAAACCGATAGTAGAGATTATGACTATTGCTGTTTATTCTTCCAAGGCCACCAAAGTAGGAACAGATTGTTAATACAACGGAAATGTCAAAATGGACTTTTCATGTAGAATGACCTGATGACTCTTAGTTCTTTTTCATTTGGGGGCTGTGACTTTACCTTCCATTAATTGAGTGCACTTGTTCCCTGTTACATCTGGAACATATAGTTTACTTCATCTGCTAGTTAATTAAGTTCCGGTTGGTTGCCCAGAATCAAAAAATTCTTCTACTGCATTTGTGTAAAGCAGAAAGTCAAGAACTTGTGTAAGTATCTACTTTAAGGATGTAGATATAGCAGGTGCATTCAGTTGTGTTCAACTCTCTGTGACCCCATGGACTCTAGCTCTCCAGGCTCCTCTATCCTTGGGATTTTCCAGGCAAGAATACTGGAGTGGGTTGCCATTTCCTCCTCCAAGGATCTTCCCCACCCAGGGATCAAACCCGAGTCTCTTGCATCTCCTGCATTGGCGGGCAGAAGGAAACATGCATGACAAGCATTTCTTGTCCTTCTGCCTTAAAAAATTACTTGAATTATTATTGTCAAAGGCTGTAAAGTCAGAGAATATTGTTCCAAAATCTGAGAGTCAGAAGTTCAGCTCTGGGGTTATCCTGAAAGGACCGTTTATCGGATATTTGATTCATGGTTATACATATTGGGGTTTGATGACCAGAAAAGCAAATCAGAAATAAAGATTACCATGTAGGAAAGGTCTGCAACTGGGAATACTGTTATACACTAAAGGAGTCAGTCATTGCTGGCTGGGGGATACCTCATCTTGATGACACAGAAAGGCTGCCTATACATACTTCCTAAGAGTAACTCGAGCTTTCCTGGTGACTCAGTGGTAGAGAATCCACCTGCCAATGCAGAAGACACAGGTTTGATCCTGTGTAAGAAAATCCTACATGTTGTGGGTCACCTAAGCCTGTGTAACACAACTATTGAGGTTATGCTCTAGAGCCTGGGAACCGCAGCTACTGAGCTCATGTACCACAACTACTGAAGCGCATGAGCCTAAAGCCTGAGCTCTGCAATAAGAGAAGCCCGCCCATGGCAACTAGAGGGGAGCCCCTACTTGTTAGAACTAGACAAAAGCCTATGTAGCAATGAAAACCCAGCATATACATAATTTAATAAAAGAAAAAATAATAGCAGTCTCTTTGCCCAAATTCTGGTAGAACAAAAATTTGTAAGATACCATATAAGAAAAGGCTCTACAAAGTTGGGTTATAAATTTTATTTTCAGAATGCTTTTTGGTTTATAATTTTGCTCATATCAGAAAATAAATCTGTAAGGTAATGAATAGCTGTTTCCTGGTACTATGCTATAGTTAAAAAAAAAGTTCTTATGATTAAAAAGAACTAATTTTTAATCTGTGAATACTTGACAGACTTAAATTCTAAGAAAATCCTTGTAGAATATAGATGAAAATATATTTGCTCTTTTATAGTTGTTGATACTGAGTCACTACATTCAAGGGTCTGCCTAATTGCTGCAGTCATTGGATGATGCTAAAATGTCTTGCTCAAGAGTCTAGGTCCATGCATCCTTGAGGTTTCTTTGGGTAAAAGATTCAAATATCTCAATCAGTGATGGTCATCATGTCACTTTTCTGGGTTTATTTCCTTTGCAGTTCAAACAGTTTACTCTAATTGGTTAAGTAGTCTCCGTTCCAAATACTCACCATTAGTTATTTTGGTGTGTTTAAAGCAAAGGCTGAGATACTCCTCTTCTTATATAACTGTTCTACCAAGCAGGATTTCAAAAATATATCTTGTTATAAACAACTTTAGCAGAGTGAAAGTGACTCCTTTTTAAAATAAATACAATATTTAAAAAGAATGTACACTGTACCTAGGAAATGTACATATTAGGTTAAAACCCAGGAAACTAAATTATATCTAAATGTAATTCCAATTTTGTTCAAAAAACATGTATGTGGGGATAGAAAGAAACAGCTATGATGATACCCATATATTAACTGGCATTTCTTAGAGCAAACATTTTGGGAGATTTTGGTTTCCTGCTTTTTCTTTTCTGTATTTCCTCAATTTCCCATAGTGAACATAAATATTTTATAGTGACAAAGTCTAAAAATGAAAGTAGTAGCTATAGAATGTCTTGTAGGAGTCTCTAAAGAATATTGATCAAATATTTCATTAAAACGTCCTGGAAGAACCAAATTTAAAAGAATCAAGACTATTCAAGTGGCAGAAAGTACAATCAGGAAGGGTGTAAAGAACTGGCAGTATTTAGCTTGTAGAATAAATTGAACTTAGTTTAGCCACAAAAGAAAGTCTGAAGAAAAATTGCTACTTTAAAAAATATATATGTTATTATGTAAAGTTTTTTTTTAAGAGTACAGTTTTCTAAGTCTACCACTGAAGAAGGAAAATTAAATCAATACAAAGAAGCTAAATCTGATAGGAGTTATGTGAATAAGCTATGTGAATAAGTTATGTGAAAAGGACTGAAAAAACAATCCCTAGAAACTATTTTTTTTATCTTTATTTTTTCTTTGGTCTTTGAGAAAAAGAGAGATTCTCACGTATCTATAATTCTACAAACTATATATATATATATATAGTTTATTTGTATAAATATATATATATTTGTAGAACTATATATATATATATAGTTATGGATGCTAGTGTCTTTTCCTTCCCTAATGTTACATGAAGTTTTCTTTAAAATGCATTCACCAGAATTCTCATTAGCTATTCAAGGTAACACCAGAAATATTTGGTGAAATCCTACTGAAAATAGATTTATTTTTCCTTAATGTAATGTGTTACTATTTTTGGTGCACTTGATGTTCTCTGAATGCAAGTTGATTCGAAGAACTTTGTAGTCTAAATCCTGTTCTCTCCGCATAATATAGGGATAGATCTCAAATCTTGAGTACCTCAAATCACTTCCAAACAACCAAGTAGGCGTCCAAAGCAGTTCTTCCACCTGCCATTTGACTTCAAAGCTCCTGAGTAATTCTTTTTTTCCCAGCTGTATTGAAATGTAATTTGACAGATAAAACTGTAAGATATTTAAAATGTACAATGTGATTATTTGATATTTGTATACATTGTTAAAGGATCCCTCCCTCACTGCAGAGTTAATTAATACACTTATCACCTCACATATTTACATTTTCTTTTACTTTTGTGATGATATTTAAGTCTTACTTTCTTAGTAAATTTCAGTAATATAATGCAGTGTTATCAACTGTAGTCATCACTTATACATTAGTTCCTCAGACTTTATTCATTCTTTAAAATATAAATTTATTCATTTTAATTGGAGGTTAATTACTTTACAATATGTATTGGTTTTGCCATACATCAACATGAATCCACCGCAGGTATACACGTGTTCCCCATCCTGAACCCCCTCCCTCCTCCCTCCCTGTATGAGAGACTTTATTCATTTTATCGCTAGGTTTGCCTTTCACCAACTTCTCTCAATTTCCTCCTCAACCTCCTCCCAGCCCCCTGTCAAGCACGTTTCTACTCTGTTTCTCTCAGTTTGATTTTTCTTTTTCCTTTTTATCTAGAGTTAACATATAATTGATATGTGTAGTATTTGTCTTTGTCTGTCTTGCTTATTTTACCTGGTCAAATGCCCTCAAGGTTCATCCATTTTGTTGCAAGTGTCAGAATTTCCTTCTTTCTAATTGCTGAATAATATTCCTCTGTGTGTGTGTGTGTGTGTGTGTGTGTGTGTGTGTGTGTGTATGTGTGTGTGTGTGTTTGAAAACTTCCGCGGGGAACATAGGAATGCAGGTATCTCTTCAAGAGCGCCTGAGTAGTATTTGAATGTGATTTTCAAATACCCAGGATACTGGCTTTTGGTAGGAGGTTATGGATACACATTGCAGTTACTTGTCTTAGAGATCAGTAATTTCTTAGTTGCCCACAGTATATATATGTTCTGTTGTATTTCAAAGGGAATTCAGTTAACATGGCACAGAAACCTCAGGCCACCTATAATCATTCTTCATCAGCTTAGGATAGCTATTGAATCCTTACTATTTGCCAGACACCACCCTAGACAATTCAGTTCAGTTCAGTTCAGTCACTCAGTCATGTCCGACTCTTTGTGACTCCTTGGACTACAGCACACCAGGCCTCCCTGTCCAGCACCAACTGATGTTCATTGAGTTGGTGATGCCGTCCAACCATGTCATTCTCTGTTGTCCCCTTCTCTTCCTGCCTTCAGTCTTTCCCAGCATCAGGATCTTTTCCAATGAGTCAGTTCTTTGCATCAGGTGGCCAAAGTATTGTAGTTTCAGCTTCAGCATCAGTCCTTCCAATGAATATTCAGGACTGATTTCCTTTAGGATGGACTGGTTGTATCTCCTTGCAGTCCAAGGGACTCTCAAGAGTCTTTAACACCACAGTTCAAAGCCTCAATTCTTTGGTGCTCAGCTTTCTTTATAGTCCAACTCTCACATCCATGCATGACTACTGGAAAAACCATAGCTTTGACTAGGTGGACCTTTGTTGATAAAGTAATGTCTCTGCTTTTTAATAAGCTGTCTAGGTTGGTTATAGCTTTTCTACCAAGGAGCAAGCATCTTTTAATTTCATGGCTGCTGTCACCATCTGCAGTGATTTTGGAGCCCCCCAAAATAAAGTTTCTCATGGTTTCCATTGTTTCCCTATTTGCCATGAAGTGATGGGATCAAATGCCATGATCTTAGTTTTCTGAATATTGAGCTTTAAGCCAACTTTTTTGCTCTCCTCTTTCACTTTCATCAAGAGACTCTTTAGTTCTTCACTTTCTGCCATAAGGGTGGTATCATCTGCATATCTGAGGTTATTGATATTTCTGCTGGCAATCTTGATTCCAGCTTGTGCTTTATCCAGTCCAACGTTTCTCATGATGTACTCTGCATATAAGTTAAATAAGCAGGGTGACAATACACAGCCTTGACGTACTGCTTTCCCAATTTGGAACCAGTGTGTTATCCATGTCCAGTTCTAGCTGTTGCTTCTTGACCTGCATACAGGTTTCTCAGGAGGCATGTCAGATGGTCTGGTATTCCCATCTCTTGAAGAGTTTTCCACAGTTTGTTGTGATCCACACAGTCAAAGGCTTTGGCATAGTCAATAAAGCAGAAGTAGATGTGTTTCTTCCCTGGCGGGTCAGAGGTTAAAGAGTCTGCCTCCAATGCGGGAGACCTGAGTTCAATCCCTGGGTCAGGAAGATCCCCTGCAGAAGGAAATAGTAACCCACTCCAGTATTCTTGCCTGGAGAATCCCATGGACAGAGAAGCCTGGTAGGCTACAGTCCATGGGGTCGCAAAGAGTCGGACACGGCTAAGTGACTTCTCTTCACTTTCACTTCACTTCACTTCAGATGTGTTTCTGGAACTCTCTTGCTTTTGCGATGATCTGAAGGGTGTTGGCAATTTGATTCCTGGTTCCTCTGCCTTTTCTAAATCCAGCCTGAACATCTGAAAGTTCACGGTTCACATATTGTTGAAATCTGGCTTGAAGAATTTTGAGCATTACTTTGCTAGCGTGTGAGATGAGTGCAATTGTGTGGTAGTTTGAACATTCTTTGGCATTGCCTTTCTTTGGGATTGGAATGAAAACTGACCTTTTCCAGTCCTGTGGCCACTGCTGAGTTTTCCAAATTTGCTGGCATATTGAGTGCAGCACTTTCACAGCATCATCTTTGACAATTAGGACACATCAATAAACATAAGTCCTATCCTTTTAGAACTTATATTCAAGAAAGGGGACATAAAAATGAACATTAAGAATAACAAGTGAAAGTATGTTTCAAGACAGGGCTATGTAAACAGAATAGAGTAGGACAAAGTCATCAGAAGTATGGGAGTGAGGAAACTGGTTGCAGTTCATTGAGAAGGCGACATCTGAGCACAGTTGTGAAGGATGTGAAGAATAAGCCATGTGGACGCCTGTGAAGAGGTTTTCAAGCCAAAGGAGCATGCAGTGTGAGAGCCTGAAGAAACAGCAAGGAGCAGTGTGCTGGAGTAGAATAACTGGGAGAAGCAACAGATAAAGTCAGGGAAGTAAGGCAGAGTAGAGCCAGGGTGCCCATCTTTATGCCCAACTTATTTCCCCTCATGAACCTACCAGTCACTTTCTGTGTCCATCTGTCCTGTTGTCTCTCAAGCTTCCAAGTTCAGTTTGACATACATTTATCCAGCTTCCATTATCTGTCAGGAACTGTGCTGGAAAATGCAAGCACCTCCTCCATGAAGCCAAGTCCCCACAGTAGCACGTCCCTGTTTGATATTTTAATGATAAGATTTGCATATGTCATGTGTACTCAGAAGAGAGCCTTCCTTACCCTCCATGTGTTTGCAAACCTACATGACTTAAGGCCCACTCTTGACTCACACCAATGTTTAGATTTGTGGACACATGCGTAGTTGCTCAGTCACGTCTGACTTTTGCGATACCATGGATTGTAGCCCGCCAGGCTCCTCTGTCCATGGGATTTCCCAGGCAATACTGGAGCAGGGCAGAAGGAAATGACACCCCACTCCAATACTCTTGCCTGGTAAATCCCGTAGACAAAGGAGCCTGGTAGGCTACAGTCCATGGGGTCACAAAGAGTCAGACACGACTGAGCGACTTCACTTTCACTTTTCACTCTCATGCCTTGGAGAAGGAAATGACAACCCTCTCCAGTATTCTTGCCTAGAGAATCCCAGGGACAGAGGACCCTGGTGGACTGTGGTTTATGGGGTCGCACAGGGTCGGACACTACTGAAGTGACTTAGCAGCAGCAGCAGGAGCAACTGGAGCAAGCTGCCATTTCTTCTAAGGGATCTTCACGACCCAGAGATTGAATCCGTGGCTCTTGCATCTCCTGTATTGGTAGGCAGATTCTTTGCCCCTAGCCACCTGGGAAGCCCCATGGTCATATTTGTAGTATAACACAAAACTAAATTACTTGGGAATTAGAAAAACTGATACTACAGTTAACTGAATGAGCTGCGCTTTCATGACAAGCCAGGAAAATCTCTATTCTCTCTCAGACCCAGTGGGTTCTCTTTTTGCTTTTGGATAAAACCCTGGGCAGATCCCAGAGTTCTTCTGGTCACTCATTCTCAGATGTTAAGGTTAAACCCAAATTCTAGGGAGATAAGTTTTAAATACTGGAAGTCCAAGATTTTTCAAATCCACAAATAAAACTCAGTCTTTGGATTTGGTGCTATTTTATTGTTCTATTGCATATATGGAAGTTGTGATATTGAGTTTTTCACAATGTTTTGAATTTTCTTTGATTCACCTTATGAAACCACTTTAATAATAATTATTTTCATTTTAATAACTTGTTCCCAGTAGAATGAAAAGTACTTTGCAGTCTTCTAAAAATCCCATTTACTTAATCAATTGATTGCTGTAACATCAGAAATGAGGAAGAGGTATCTGAGGCACCAGGATTTGCGCAGCACTAATGAACCAAAGCTGGCACGGATCAGAACGGGACCAATGGAATTTCAGGATTCCTAATTAGGCACTATCTCAGGCTAAACAAGATTCATGAATCCACAAAGCTTCAGAAGAAGTATGCAGTTGTGGCAGATTTCTTTCTTTCTTTCTTTTTTTCAAAAAGATCAAACTAAATGACAGAATTTCCAGATTTCTTTAAAAAAAGTTGAAGTGGAATGACCTTGGTATTTTATTCTATGACTAATGTTACTGTATTACTGTCCACAAGTTTTTTGGTGAAAGTAAAATGTGTCTAAGTCAGCCATGTGAGTAGGATCAGTGAAAGCTGGTCACTGCTTCTGCATAATAACCCACAAGTGGTCATAAAGTCAGACGGGCTCTCGGTTTTCTAAATCCCTGGAAAATGCATCGCCTTAATTAGCAGACACCAACTTGAGTGACTCCCTTAGAGACTCCCAATTAACTAAGCTTCTAGACTAACATCATTAATACTTCCCTCTTATTAGTTCATGTATAGATAGATATATACACACATATATACACACATTTTATATATATATCTTACATATATATATATATATATATAATCAACAAACATTCTCAACACTTTGTCACCCTAAAACCCAACCCATATGTATATTTTCTGGTAGTAAATGAGAAAGAATGAAAGTATTGCAGTTTATTAAGCAATTAATCTTAGAGACAACACACCGCACAATAGCTCACAAGCACATGAGATTATATTTGCTGCTGTTTTCAGTCACTTCTATTTATGCTTCTAACTGGATAAACTCATCATGCCCCCTACTGCTTAGGAGCAATACTACCGCAGTGTAACACAACACAACACATCCTGGTATACTCCAGAGATTTATTCCAGGCCATATGCTATCTTTCAGAATGCTTGTTGAACAACGTTGTTTGTCTCCCCTTGGTCAGCAATGCCAGGATAAATCTGTGGAGTCATGCTGGCAGAAGAAATGGCCTCCAATCGGCAACAACAAACAAGTTCCTTATTACTGACCCCACCATCTGTCCCACTTTCCACGTGCCACACTTCACATAGGAACAGGTTTCAGCCAGGCCACATTCAGTGTGCAGCCAACATCCACCAGTAGGGTCAGTTTGAATACCCAGGTTGTATCTGTGCTTAGCCCCATACCTAGCTAACATCCTTCATCCAGACTGGAATGTGGTTGGTGGATACTGGAAAAGTCCTTTGAGAGCTCCGCTGCCGATCTGAGAGTGTTCACTAACATCTTGGATCAGGCATGTGTAGTCAGTGAAGCCATCAGTCTCCCTGTGGGAAAGGCAAAAGTAGGCGTTACATTATGTTAAGGTGTATACCCACCGAGACCACTCTGCTTGTAGGCAGTGGGAATGAAAGCAGTGCTGCTTGGCACATTAACTATTAACCCTTTAAAAACTTGTGTAGAATAGCCAGACATATTCCCAAGATGAAGTAATTTCCTAAAGGCTCATTTTATAAAGAGGTAGGTGATCCTACGTGTTCTCTGTTGTAGTCTCAATATTAATTAGTCTCAGTATTTATCCCCACTTGCAGTGTTTCTTCAGTGCTGAAAACATCACATTTGGTGACAAGAATTTAAAAAAAAAAAAGCAGTGCTCTCAAACCAGCCATACCAAAGTAAGTGTGCCAAGAGCATATTATGGAAAAACTGGTAGAGATATAGAGCTGGCAGAATGTCCTCAGAGGCACACAATGAGGGAAATTGTCTTTTCCTCTTAAAACCATAATGAGAAAGCTTACTGAAAAGTTCTATTAGGTGTTTGTGTATTAAAAAAAAAAAAAAGAAAAACTCTTCCTCTGTCTGGAATTTAATGCTACACAAAGTAGTGAATAGTCAAGCTTCAAGACAGATGATAAACCTGGAAGAATTACATTACTACCCAAAGTATTTGTCATTGTACAGCAATTTAAAATTTAACAACCACATTAAACACCAAGCTAAATCAATAGTAATATGTTCTTTCTCTCCAAGGCAGATGTTTAAATCCGCTGAAAACATTATGGGGTTGTGTAGCATGGTATTAGGTGGGACCTGTGTCACTGAGGCTGGCATCCAGCATAGTCAGCTCTGGGAAGACACTATAATCTTAGCATTTTTAAATGACCCACTATTCCACAGCTACAAAAGACCTCCAAACACTACACAGTGCTGTGGTACCAACAGCTGAACAATTAACATGCTTCAAAGTGAACCGTTTCATTTGCATTTGCTACATGATTCCTTACGCTTCATGAGAAAAATTAATAGGCAAATCACCTTTGGAAAATATCATAATTATGGAACGGAGAGATTTGTTAACTGAGACTTTCTTTGATTTGCATCACTTTTAAATATTATAGTGCTTATTGTCCATTTTATTCTTTCTATTCTGAGACAACCTAGTGAACTCTTTTCTGGTGTTCAGTTCAGTTCAGTTCAGTTCAGTCGCTCAGTCGTGTCCGACTCCTTGCGACCACATGAACCACAGCACGCCAGGCCTCCCTGTCCATCACCAACTCCCAGAGTTCACTCAGACTCATGTCCATCGAGTCAGTGATGCCATCCAGCCATCTCATCCTCTGTCGTCCCCTTCTCCTCCTGGCCCTAATCCCTCCCAGCATCAGAGTCTTTTCCAGTGAGTCAACTCTTCGCATGAGGTGGCCAAAGTACTGGAGTTTCAGCTTTAGCATCATTGCTTCCAAGGAACACCCAGGACTGATCTCCTTCAGAATGGGCTGGTTAGATTGCCTTGCAGTCCAAGGGACTCTCAAGAGTCTTCTCCAGCACTACAGTTCAAAAGCATCAATTCCTCGGCCCTCAGCTTTCTTCACAGTCCAACTCTCACATCCATACATGACCACTGGAAAACCATAGCCTTGACTAGACGGAGCTTTGTTGGCAAAGTAATGTCTCTGCTTTTCAATATGCTGTCTAGGTTGGTCATAAGTTTTCTTCCAAGGAGTAAGTGCCTTTTAATTTCATGGCTGCACTCACCGCCTGCAGTGATTTTGGAGCCCCCCAAAATGAAGTCTGACACTGTTTCCACTGTTTCCTCATCTATTTGCCATGAAGTGATGGGACCAGATGCCATGATCTTAGTTTTCTGAATGTTGAGCTTTAAGCCAACTTTTTCACTCTCCTCTTTCACTTTCATCAAGAGGCTTTTTAGTTCCTCTTCACTTTCTGCCATATGGGTGGTGTCATCTGCATATCTGAGCTTATTGATGTTTCTCCCGGCAATCTTGATTCCAACTTGTGCTTCTTCCAGCCCAGAATTTCTCATGATGTACTCTGCATATAAGTTAAATAAGCAGGGTGACAATACACAGCCTTGACGTACTCCTTTTCTTATCTGGAACCAGTCTGTTGTTCCATATCCAGTTCTAACTGTTGCTTCCTGACCTGCATACAGATGGTATAAACAAAGAAAGGAGCCAGTTGCTTTCAGCTTAGATTCCTTCCTTTCCTTTACAAATTTGATTTCTACATTCTTCCAAGGTCCCCCTTAATTGTGGCACATTCTTTTCACATCTTTTGGGTGGAATTCAGACTATTCCTGCTTGACTTGTCCAAATACTTGGTGTTTTCTTGGGTTCCAGCACGGTTTGTGACTTCAGTCATCAAGTGCTGAGTATAAATTTCTGTTCTGATGCGGGAAGTTTCCAGGGGAAAGGCTTAAGTGGATAGGAAGTAAGAATTCTATCAGAGGAATATTAAGGTAGCTCAATCTGGCCTGGTGAAATCTCTGTGTATCTAAAAAAGAAAGCAATGGATTTACTGTAATGGATTTGTGAGGCAGTACTTGGGGTAAATGAGAGCTCAGCTAAATCTTGGTGCTAAGCATGGGGTCTGCTGCTCATTTTCTCGTCCGTAAAATGGGAATAATGGCAATGCTTACATCAGAGGTTATTGTGAAGATTATAGGAAATAATGAAACATGTTTAACACAGGGTCTGGCACAATGAGCACTCCGGATTTTGTTATTTATGTCATGATTCCTAGCACTTTCAAAGCTTAGAGGTTATGAATAGAGATTCTAATTAGGGTCATGCCTGATTTCAAACCTTAATGCAATTCATTTTTACTGTGTAGACACAGAAAGTAAATAAATGAATTGGCCTCAGCTGACTCAATTGGAAATGAGACGCCTCAATTCTAGTTTTGGCTTTCTAATGACTTAGCATGCTACCTTTGCAAATGATGTAAGCTCTTTGGGCCTTGGTTTCCTAATCTCTGAAATGAAGGAATTGGACTCTATCGAAATCCTTTCCAGCTTAAAGAATGGTGATCCTGGATATACTCTCTTACATATAGAAAATAACCATAGTCCATTGTGGAGGAATTTGAAAATAACAGAAAGCCTCTCTCAGTTTAATATTTCTCCTATTAACCTGTCATTTTTAAATGAAAATTCATTGGTAAAAATCCTCTCTAGACATCCGCTTTTAAAAGACAGCTGTCAATCAGTCAAGTTATTTATTGACTACCTAAAAGTGAATGGTATAGAAGGTATAAAACAAAAACATCCTGCTGTAGGGCCCTGAAATTTACCTGGAAAGAAAAAAATTACCACTGTCTTTTAAAATTTTCTTTTTCCATTTAATAAAGCCCAAATGGGCTTATCTGGTGGCTCAGTGGTAAGGAATCTGCCTGTCAAGAAGGAGACTCAGTTTCAGTCCCTGGGTCAGGAAGATCCCCTGGAGAAGGAAATGGCAACCCCCTACAGTATTCTTGCCTGGAAAATCCCATGGACAGAGGAGCCTGGCAGGCTGTAGTCCATAGGGTCACAAAAGAGTCAGACGCGACTTAGCAACTAAACAACAACAACAACAACATGGTTTTTAAAGCAGTTTACAAATTTAAATTATTTGAGACAATACAATTTTTTAAAAGTCAAGAGTGATCAGGAAGCATTTAGGAAGTAAAAAGTACTTGTATCAGAAATCAAAGATAAGCTATATGACTAAAACAGAATACCAAGTTTAGCTCTGAAGTTAATAGTAGCAGTTGGCTTTGCAGTGCTTGTTGTCTAATAAAAGAGGATGACTAGGTTTGTCTTAAGAGACAACATTTTGTTCTTGGCAGGCACTTAATACTGGGAAATTTTGTTACATGGATCCATATTTAAGAAACATTCTTTAGTATAATGTACAATGCCTACAGCTGCTATTTTGTGAAAGAAACAAAAATGTCTTTCGATTAACTACATCACTGCAATTTTTAGTAGAAGCTAAAGTGAAAGTATTAGTCACTCAGTCATGTCCAACTCTTTGAGACCCCATGGAATGTATCCTCCAGGCTCCTCTGTCCATGGGATTCTCCAGGCAAGAATACTGAAATGGATTGCCATTCCTTTCTCTATGGGATCTTCCTGACCCAGGGATTGAACCTATATCTGCTGTATCTCCTGCACTGCAGGCAGATTCTTTACCACTGACCCTAGCCAAGTCAGCTCAGTAAAAGTATCTATATGCAGAGCTGAGCTAATAAACTCTAGGATTATTGCTTCATGGTGGCCAAACTTAATGCTTTAGAGAAACCTAGAAAAATGATGGATAAAGCTGCCCTTTAGGAAGATTTTTTTTAATATCAATTATTTCTGAGACACTTTTTAAATAAAAAAATGTACATGAGATCCTGCCTGTAAGAAGTAACCCACTAGCTACTGTTCACCTTTGTGTAAATTATTCTGTTAGATTTTTACCATTTATGCTCTCAACATTGGGTTACTCTTCAATACTAGTTCTCCTGAGAGAAGATACATGTCAAAGGCAGTACTGACATACTTCATCATTAGGCCTAGGACTTCTTTTAAAAAGAAACATTCAGCTTGTCCCAGCAGAACTGGGCAGAACTTTCTAAAAGTATGTAGTATAAATTCACTGCTAAATCAGCAACCACCAGCTTCTAAAACTTAATGTCAAAATAAAAAATTTAAGTAGTGAACATCTACTTATATTTTAAGATTTAGCCAAATGATAACCTTTTCTAGGAAAACTTTGTTAACACAGTTTCCCCTTTTCCTCCAAAACTATGTAAAGTTATATATATATATATACATACATACATATTAAGTCTATAACAACCCCAGAAGATAATGACTGTTATTGTTGTCATTTTATATATGAGGAAAATAGTACACAAAGAGGTTAAATAATTTACCCTAAACTATCCAGCCTGTCAGTAGCAACACAAAGAATTGTACTCAGCCAGTCTGGCTTCAGAATCCATGCTAACAATACTATGTTGTGATACAAAATGCAGTCTTATTTTAAACAGATCATTTACCAAAGGAAAACAAACATTTATACTCAAATTTAATGAAAATGGTTATTTTCATTTTGGATTGAATCATAACTTAGTTTAAAAATTGGAGGCAATAATCTTCTCATTTCTTGAAAACTTATGATCAGCCCAGCACCAATTCTATGAAGTTCTGGCTTGGTCAAAAGTCATTATCTATTAATAGAAGATAAGTAAATTATTATCAGTATAATATTGCTTCCCATAATTATATTATCGATGTAATTAACCCTTAAAAACCAGCCTCCACCTATGTAGAATATAATTTTAAATTAAAAATGGAACCTAGAATGTATAATAAGTTCTGTGAATTCTGTGTATTACAGAAAGCTTCATACAATTGGAAAGTATTTTTACTTAAAATATATTATATGATAATGTATAGCAGTTACATGGAAAGAAATCTAAAATGTCTTATGCCAAACACCAAAGCAAATTCCAAAAGGACTAAATAATTAGATATAAAAACAAACCAATGAATAGGTAGAAATGAAAACTGAATATTTATCAAACTTCAGCAGTAGATTTAGGGAGAGTATAAAAAACATGGCAGAGTTAATGTTTTTAAGGTTAAATTAAAATTTTAAGAAATATACCTTGATAACTCTATAATCAAATTCATGAACAAACGTACAACTTATAAAGAACATATAAAAGATTTTTAAACCCACTAGTTTTTGAAAAAAATTGAAGGAAAATAGATATCATTTTTATATCACATAACAAATAGGCAGCAGAAAAATCATATTTATGTATATTAAGATAATATCAAGTATATCAGTATGTAACTAGTGATATCATAAAAATCGATCACTTTGGAAATATTAATTGTTTCAACTCTTTGGAAAAGAAATCCTATGATCTGTGTGTGTGTATGCATGCTGAGTTGTGTGTGATGTTCTGTGACCCCATGAACTGTAGCCTCTGACAGGCTCCTCTGTCTATGGAATTTTCCAGCCAAGAACACTAGAGTGGGTTGCCATTTCCTACTGCAGGAGATCTTCCCAACCCAGGGACTGAACCTACATCTCTTGCATCTTCTGCATTGGCAGGCAGATTCTCTGCTATTGCGCCACCTGAGAAACCCTTTTAATTAATTCTAAGGAAATATTCCCAAATACATTTTTTTTAATGTGCACACAAGTTCACCTCACCATTATTTCATAATCAAATATAACTATAAAAACTTGGAAGCAATATGGAAAATTGATTAAAATATGGTGCATCATTGAATAAAATATTTCAGTTTCTAAGCAGTGTTCTGGCACACTCCACATGATAAACTGCAAAATGAGTAAACATATTCTCAGTCGTTTTACATCATGATGACCTGCACATGAAAAAGATGAAAGGAGGACCTATAAGAATGGTAAGAATTTTTAGAGCATTAATTTTGTGTGTGTGTGTTTTACTTTTCTCCATGTCAGTTTTTTCTATAGTATTATTTTACCTTTATAATTGAAAAATATAGAAACAAGATGGTTTATGCATATTTCTTCTGCTGTAAGGATTTCCTGCATCTTATTGAGTTTCTATCCCAGTAAACTATTCTATAGTCAAGTTAATGGATGTTAAATATATTAGTGAAATGATATAGTAGTTTATCTGTAGGGCCATTTTCTATATCACTAAAGGGAAAAAGTTCTTAGCATTATATTTCTTTATTAGTAGTAACAGCTCTTGCGCTGAAGTGTTAACCTCAATCATGATGTTCCTTTTGATGAAAGCATTAGCAGAGATTTAACTGATTGAACTAAAGAATGCTTAGATGTAAGAAAGTCTGATGAAGATAATGAAAGAATTACATTATTTGTGTGTATCTTTAAAAATATCTTTAAAAACAGGTTTTTTGTTCCCCTCCTCCCACCCCAGGCTTCTTTCTCCACGTTCCTCCCAATTTTAGTTGTGTTCACTCTTAATAATGTGGTAATTGTAAGGTCACAGAAATCTTTTCAAATGTATTTCAAATTATAGACACCTTAGCAACCAAGCCAAAGTAAATAAATGAATGAAAAGTTTTGTAGTATAAGAAAAAATACATTAAGGTAACCCTAGAAACTAGAATAATTTAGTTTTTAATGATCTTTCTTCATTGCTAGTCCAACTGAGCATAATATGAAAGGTGGATTTCCTTCCTGTTATGACTGGATCTCGACTTGTAGCCTCATTCTTTAGGAGACTATGCTTTGAACTTCTCAGTAGGGACATCTTGATTTCACCGTTGTATTGAGTCATACACAGTCATGTCATGATGACTGGCATTTGAACTCAAGTTTCTTCAGGTCCTATGAACATTCGCACACACACAAACACAAATAGTTTTCTCTTCAGCTTCCACTGCTCTTGACCTTCTCAGTGTCTTTCAGTTCTCTTGCTCTGACATAGATCAGGGGCCAGCCATCTATGCTCCTTGTCCTTCTTTTGTGCACATCCCATAACACTAACATTTCTCAGGTGGAGGTAAGAGAGATATTGATGACTGTTTTTAATGACTGCTGTTTAACAGAGTTAGTGAATATGGTGGTGCCTGAGTATTATTACATATGTGAAGAGTAACATTCTCTTTCAGATCCTCTTTGTGAGGATTATAGTAGGGAGAAAATGCTGCATATTTTGCCTCACCCTTTCATGTAAAAATTATGAAGTATGCCTCACTATAAACACATGAAAGCCAATAAGGATGAATACCATATTACTGTGTTTGTCTTCCTTCTAGTGAACGATTACATCTTACTTGTAATCTTTTTCTGTGGAATTTTTTCATGCTTCAAAATTCTTTGGGTTCTATCACAAAACCTTTGAGTACCTTCTATGTATAAAGTGGCATCTTATGTACTTTGTATGAAGTTAAACTCACTAGCATATTTTTCTCAACTCTATTTATATTTTAAAACTTATTACAGTGATTTCAATCTGTAATAACTGGATAAGTAGGTGATAAACAATTTATAGCTAGATAGACATTAAGGAAAACTCAGAAGATGGATATTAAAGTGAGGAAAATAAAATGGAAAAAGAATGGAGTTATTAGGCAAGGGTCTGTGAGTGGCCTTATGTGTGCTAATAAAAGAATGTAGAGACTGAGACTCTAAGCTGCCTAGCAACTAACTGTGAGACTATTTCTAATTGGAGAAATCCAGGAATATTACAAGAATCTTTTGAACCACAGTTTGACAGAGGAGCCTATTTCACAGAATGAAGAAGTTCAAGTTTCAAGTTTAAGGTTTAGCAGAATGTGCAGAACCTGAGTGCATTCGGTGCTGCTGTTATAAGGATTTCTTAAAGGAATAGTCATCCTATGGGTGGCATGTTGAAGGGTTATTTGAGTGGATAAGGCTAGAGTCCTACCGATTAAGATATGATTGAAGTAGGCCATGGGAGATAAGGCTTCCCAGGTGGTGTTAGTGATAAAGAATCCGCCTGCCAATGCAGGAGACACAAGAGATGCAGGTTCGATCCCTGGGATGGGAAGATCCCCTGGAGTTGGAAATGGCAACCTGCTCCAGTATTCCTGCCTGGAGAATCCCAGGGGACAGAGGAGCCAGGCAGGCTACAGTCTATGGGACTGCAAAGAGTTGGACATGACTGAGCAACTGAGTGTGCACGTGTGTGCACGCATGCATGTGCACGCACACACACACACACACACACACACGATAAGGTCGAGGCCTGAAACTAGGGAAGTGCAAAGAAGATAGAGGGGAGAAGTGGATAGGAGAGAACTGAGAGGATAAATGAGCTGTACTTGTTGATCAACTAGAAAGCAGAGTGAGAAGTTAGAAACTGTGCTAAGATTTCTAGACTCTGTGTCTCCATGATTAGATCCATGATTGTGAAGAGGAAGACAAGAACTCTATATAGGCTTCCCAGGTGGTGCTAGTGGTAAGAACCCACCTGCCAATGCAGGATGGAGACGCAAGAGAGGTGGGTTAGATCCCTGGGTGGCAAAGATCCCCTAGAGAAGGGCATGGCAACCCACTCCAGTATACTTGCCAGGAGAATCCCACGGAGAGAGGAGCCAGGCGGGCTACAGTCCATGGGGTCGCACAAGGTCAGACACAACTGAAGCAATTTATCATTTAGGAAGAAGCTAAAAATTTGAATCTAGAGCTCAGCAAGTGAAGCATTTCAAGAACTCAGCAGGCTCTTTCAGAACCTTCTGTAGGCTTACAAGAATGATTACAGGACAACAGGTTCTCCAAGGAACTACCTGTGGCCTGCCAAAATCTGGATGGGCTCCAGTGGGAGAGGACAGTGAAATTGTATTTGGTTTCACGCCTCTGTCCACATGCTAAGTGTCTCCTCTTCCTGATAGATATTATGCTATAGCTTATGAAATTAAAATATTGTTCCAGGAACTATTGACTTCTATTTCCAGCAAGAAAAACAACAACAACAATAAAACCAAAACAAGGAAACTGTAAAGGCATCAAAGTTAGCATAGTACATTCCCAGACTTCTGTTCATTGCAGAAACAGACGAGCTCTGATTCAGGTTGCGAGAGTCTGATATATTGCAATGTTCCTGCCATGCAAGCAGGCAGCATTCCCTCCCCAAGTCCCGTAAGAGCACTTTACATTTTCTTCCCATCTTTCAGCTCATAAACATGTTTCTCTTCAGAACACACACCATATGCCATTGGAAAAGGGTTGTAAAGTTTTATAGATATATTTGAGAGTATTATAAGAGTATAATAAAGCAAAAGTAATGCAAAGGAATGGGAATTATTGAACAATGGAATTAAAATATTAGGCACGGATAACTCTAACCACATCCAGCTTCTGTTTGTTTGTGCAATCCATAAAAACCCAGAACTCTTGTTTAGTTCAAAGATATGAAGCCTTTGAGTTGGGCTTAAAAAAATCAGTAATGGCTATATTTTTTAAAGAGTATGTTTCTGTATTATCTTAAATACCATATATGAAGCTCTGTGTATTTGGAGGTGAGAAAATTTATTCTCTTTTGTACCTCTTTGGGACTTTTCCTTTTTCTGAAAGGATTAATTACATTCGTTTAATTAGCTTTTATTGAGTTGTCTGTACCAGTGAGAGTGTAGGAGGGTCTAGAATAGAATAACTAATTCTTATTCCTAAGAAGCATGTATTCCAACATGAATCAACAGTCATTCCATTCATTTATTCACTAAGCACTTATTAAATACCTACTACTACGTGCTTGGTTCATCCAAAATCAGCTATACAGACAAGGTTTATTACTACAATATATAGCATCATGCAGGTGAGATTAACAGCTTCCATTTAATATGCTTTTTCCATAATCCAAGATGTTCGAGGAAGCTTGGCCACAAGTTAGTGTTTTGAAAGACAGGCAACACAGAGGTATATAAGACAAGGAAATGACTCCAGAAATGGCAAAGTTGGAGTCAGAGTTCTCATAAGGACCAGGAAAATGTGTAGCAGGCAAATTAGAATTGGACGGATGCCAGTAAGAAACTGCAAAAGATGCTAATTATTGAAATTGTTTTAACCTGATGTGAGTAATAAAGCTGAATGGGGATGGGGGGAAATGGTTTGACAATGACCTTTCCAGCAGCCTTCAAATAGGGCTTTTAGAGGAATCAATGACTATGTCATAAAATAATAAGGAAAGGAACAAAATACATATTTGTGTGGCTTTGTAGGGAAAAAAGTAAGCTACAGAAATATTATATAGAAAGATGAAGCCAGACAATGAGAGATTTATAGCTCTGCTCATAAGCTTCAGTTGTCCCCTTTGTCAACCAAAAATCTAACTCTGTAGCTTAGCACTGAAAGAGCTCCAATATCTAAACCCAGGCTCCCTCTCAGCATACTACAACATTGTTCTCATTCATAAACCTGGAGCCCCAACTAAGCTTTTGCCCGTGCTTTAAGTGTTAGTAACTCAGTCATGTCCAACTCTTTGCAACCCTATGTACTGTAGCCTGCCAGGCTCCTCTGTCCATGGAATTCTCCAGGCAGGAGTACTGGAGTAGATTGCTATGCCCTTCTCCAGGGGATCTTCCTGACTCAGGGATTGAACTTGGGTCTCCTGCACTACAGGTGGATTCTTTACCATCTGAAGCACCAGGGAAGCTGTGTTGTCCGTGTTTACGTGCTCTCTATTTTCCTCTTTCTTCTTTGCACACATTGCCTCATCGTTTGCAATGTCTTTTCTCTGTATGCCATAATGTCCAGACCCTGAACGTGCTTCAGGACCTTGTTCATGTTTAGGAAGACCTGCCTTATCTCTCCAACTAAATACATCATTTCTCTTGCATGACACTCTATTTCAGTTATCGTGTTCTTTATGCCAGTCTTTCCTTTTCTATTAGACTGTAAACTTTTGAAGGGCAATACTCAAGTATGATTTCCCTTGGAGTTTTTTCCCACAACCTTGACAGATGACTTGTACACAAATAAAACTCAAAAATATTTATTGAATGAATAAATAACTGTTCAGGCAGAGTAGGTAGAAAAGTCCCAAAGAAAACAAAGGATTTGAGTAAATTTCAAGCTTCTATTTCCAGGGCATTAAAAAGAACTGAAATGGGGAAGTCATGTGCAGACAGCACATCAAAGAAAAGATGATACTTTTACTATCTGCTGCTGCTGCTGCTAAGTCGCTTCAGTCATGTCCGACTCTGCGACCGCATAGACAGCAGCCCACCAGGTTCCACCGTCCCGGGGGTTCTCCAGGCAAGAACACTGGAGTGGGTTGCCATTTCCTTCTCCAATGCAGGAAAGTGAAAGTGAAAGTGAGATTGCTCAGTCGTGTCCGACTCTTCACGACCCCATGGACTGGAGCCTACCAGGCTCCTCCGTCCATGGATTTTCCAGGCAAGAGTACTGGAGTGGGATGCCATCGCCTTCTCTGTTTACTATCTAGTCCTCCCTATATTTACTCAACACGCATATTTGAGCACAGCTGTGTGACAGGCATGGTTTTAATTAATACTATCATAGTCAGTCCTTGCTCTTTGAGAAACTAGCCTAGGGAGAATGTAAAGTACTCAGGGGAGTGGAGTGAATGTTACGAATGGGTTAACCTCAAGTGTTATATAAATAAGTGTTGACAAGAGTGCCTCCTAGAGGAAGCAGCGCGTGGTGCTAGTGGTGACGCAGGTTCGATCCCTGAGGGTGTAGCAACCCGCGACAGTGTTCTTGCCTGGAGAATCCCCTGGACAGAGAAGCCCATCAAGGTACAATCCATGGGGTCACAAAGAGTCAGACATGACTGAAGCAGCTTAGAAAGAAAGAGCTAGGATTCACTAGATTAAGACTAGAAGAAAGATGTTTAGGGCCCAGAGAACAGCATATGTATACATGGAGAGGCCTGAGATATAATGGAGCCTTTGGGGATTGAAAGGAATTGAGTTTGGTTTCAGTTTAAGTACGGATGATTGGAAGAAGGGCCCAGGCAGGCACGTCAAAGCAAGTGCTTGTTTTGTTAAGATCCAGAGCTTTTGAGAAGACATCTATATACAAATGCTTCATAATCTACAGATAATAAAAATTACTAGGATAGAATCAAGTTTGCCAGATATTCACATTTGGAAGTTCTACTCAAGCAAATTTATCAGATTTATGTTTAGATATTAGAATCTAAAGAAAAGATATCCCAACTTAAATCATTTGGGAACCTTGTACTAAACGTGGAGAAATAGTAGCTACTGCCTCTCAATTTCTCCAGCTATTCATCACTTAATACCACATCTGTTAAAATGAGAGCTAAAGAACAGTTTTGGAAAAAGTCTCGCACATATAGTAAATTTCACTCATTTTTATCCCCCAAATTGAGAATCTGTGACAGATCAGGCAAGAGCAAGGCTAAAGTTAATCCTTATTTTATTAATCTCAAATAGATTTATAAGCCATTAGTAGTATCAGGAGAAAGAAATGATATAAATTACATCTCCACTAAGCAGTAAAGAATCCACCTGCAATGCAGGAAACATGGGCTCAATCCGTGGGTGGGGAAGATCCCCTGGAGGAGGACATGGCAACCCACTCCAGTATTCTTGCCTGAGGAATCCCATGGACGGAGGAGCCTGGCAGGCTACAGTCCATAGGCTCACAAAGAGTCGGACACAACTTAACAATTAACCAACAACAACAAACAGAATGAACGATTCCCAAGCATTTATATAAAAATAATTTATTGCTTATCATGGTTTGTTCTGGCCTATTCATTAAATCAAAGCTTTTATTTTCTTTTGAATTTTATTTATTTATTTTTGGCTACACTGGGTCTTTGGTGCTACAGGAGAGCTTCCTCTGGTCACAGCAGGTGGGGTCTACCCTCTAGTTGTGGTGCATGGGCTACTCATTGCCATGGCTTCTCTTGTCGTGGAGCACAGGCTCTGAGGCGAGCAGGCTTCTGTAGTTGTGGTGCGTGGGCTCAGTTGCCCTGAAGCATGTGGGATCTTACCAAACCAGGGACTGAACCTGTATCCCCTGCACTGACAGGGAGATTCTTAACCACTGCACACTGGACCGCCTGAGAAGTTTTTTTTTTTTTTTTTTTTTAATGTCTCTTTTGGGCCATGCCATAAGGCATGCAGAATTTCCCTAAACAGGGATCAAGCCCATAGCCCCTATATTGTAAGCGTGGAGTCTTAACCAGTGGACCACCAGAGGTGTCCAAGGCTTTTAAATCTCAGGCCTATGTAGGTATTTAGCATGAAACTAGAGTTTTTCTTTCACACCAAGTAGAAAAAGTCAGGGTGCACAGACAGAAGGAGAATGCCTTTCCTAAATTCATAAAACAAAGATTGCCCAGCATTTCACTAAGAAAAGATCCTGAAAACCACTCTATTTTCTGTGTGGATGCATAGACATTTGGAACAGGAGGCAAGTAAGAGATGGATCATACAGGATGTCCAAAAATGCAGGCAAATTTTAGTAACATCTAATTTTTCTCTGTGGGCCTCTATCCTTGGAAACCAAATATTTTACCTCTAGTATCTGTCCAAATATGGAGGAATAAATTCCGACTGGACCATGGATAGTATATTTTCCATTCTTGGGAGACACTGAAACAAGTTGAAGAAAATAATATAAAATGCAAAACACAAATTTGCATATGGACATTGACCTATTGAATCTGTGCTTGGAATAAATTTAGTTCTTTGGTTTCCCTTGGCTGTCTGCTGGGAAACTGTGCCTCTCTGTGATTTTAAAATTACTGAGAAAAGTTACTAAAAGTTAAAATATTAAAACATTGTGACCCAGTTAGCATGACTATTTGCCTTTTCTCATAGCAAAGCATTAAGAGAAATAAATAAGCTCAGGTGTAGGGAGAATTATTTTATTAGGGATTAAAATCTATCTAGTTCCACTAATGACATATTAAAATGCCAGAAATATGTGCTGTTGGGAGCAGGGCAGGGGAAGCCATTGGCTTCAGTAAAATTAGAAAGGAGTTCATTCTGAAATTTTTTTCTGGTTCCTACACATCAGTCATTGTGTCATTTTAAACTGTAAACTCACTGATTGATCAGCGACTCTCATGCAGAGGTTTAAAGTGTAAACTACTTCTCTCAAAGTTGTTTAATGAAACAAAATCCAAGGAAAAATGAAACACAAGAAACTCCAGCATGATTTGAAATACAGGGATGGAACTTCGCCATGGCAGGCCATATTTGGCAGGGACCCAGATTCATTACTGCATATTGACTTCTGTGTGCTGAGGGCTCAGAACCTGCATCGTCCTGACAACTCAATAAAGGTATCCACCCGAGCCCAGCAGTCGCTAAATAGGAAATAGGATGCTTAGGATGATGTAATGTAGCATTTTTTTAAGCTGTTAAAGATTAGATAGGAAATAAAAGAAAAATTGAGGAACAATGAAAGAATAAAAACCAAAAGTAAATATTGGTAAACGTTCATGTATATTTTCTTGGTGAATAAATACTCTCATCCATTTTAAAAGCATTTAGGTTTCTTATTTTCTTACATTCAAAGGACCAATAAAGACAAATTTCATAAATAAGCTAGTATATAAATGTGATGTCAAGGAGCACATGTATTTTTCTTCATATATTTACTTTGTTTATCAGATTTAGAAAGTAGCAGAGACCTCTGGGCTATTGAAGGTGCCATATTTCAAGGTTTTCTTAAATTCATTTCATAGTACCAATTTCAGAGGGTAATAAAGGACCAAGTCTCAATGAACTGGTCAAACGCCAACCTTATTATTAGAGGCAGAATTTATTTTAAAAATACATTTTATCTACAGGAACTGTGGTAAACTCTTGGTGTGTCTATCTTTGTCCTGGCTGGTATGCAAGGTAAATATGTTTCTGATTCCCAGTTTTCAGAACTCAAATGAGAACCTAAAATGTTATAGTTGGCATTAAAAATTGTAGTCTACATTTAACTGCCTTAAAACTGAGAGCTCTACATTTCAAATTTAAATTAATATGTCAAGACTACATTTCCCTCTTATTTGGTCACGTGATAGTTAACGTTTACTCTGAAGGTAACGAAGGATGATCTGACCTAACTAGGTCTAAGTATAGAAAGAAGAAAAGTCTGAGGTTATAGGCAATCTTATATTTAATTAGGCTAATCAGAGCAATGCAATTGAGGACTAAAAAGTCAATCAGTGACATTAAACCACCACCAAATGGTCATCCGCTGGTCTCTTCAATAGGCATACTCTTCAAGATACAGTTTTATTGTTACTCTTCAGAAGGAAATATAAAGACAGCAAAGAGACCTAAGACTTTTGCCTTTTTTTTTTTTTTTTGGCTAAAGGGATAAAATGAGTGACATTAGGAAAAATTCTAGCAACAAGGTTTTCGAGAACAGTAGATTATTTCAACAAAATGTTCTTCCTTACTCTCTTCAGGCATTTAGGAGGCTAACTTTTATATGGCATATGGTAATTCTCTGTATACATATAGGATGGAATCAGATAAAATTGGCTATAATGAAGGTTAAGAGGTTTGGTTTGAACATAAGAAAGAATTTCTTAATGGTTCAGAGTACTGGAAAGATTAGTGAGAAAAGTTGCAAAGTGCCTATCTAGGAAGCCTCTGAAAAACAGATGTGACTCTATTCTAGAATATTCTTTTGTCACTTAAAGATTAGAAGTTGGATGAATTTCATAGTTTTTAAGTTTTATGATTTAACACTCATAAATATTTATTTGCTTAGCTAATTATGTTTACCACCACCCCATTACCCCCACAAAACCAGAATAAAATAAAATATCCTACCTAAAGCACAGACTTTAGAAGGAGTCTGTTCTCTCCTTAAAAGATACTGCTGGTTCCCCAGTAAAATAATACAACATATAAAACCACATATAAAATCAAATCTCCGATATAATTAGCCACCTGTCTTTCTAGATTTATCTCCCTTTTCAACATCCCTCCAGTAAACATGTCTGCAAGTTAAGTGGACTACGTGAAGCTAATTGCTATTCTTCAAATGCATTCTGCTTCTTGGAACACCATTCCCATTGCTTTTAATGCCATTCATCTCATCTCTGCTGCTGAGAGCTTTGCCATTCTTCAAGATTCAAGGTAGTAAAACTCCATATCCTGCTCCAGTCTTAAAATATATAAGCTAACTGCTATAGATCATAATCTACTTGTAGACACAGGCCAGATGCATCTCTTTCCCAGTGCCAGACATGGTAATGTAAGTAATGTGCTCATTCTCTCAGTCATGTCTGACTCTTTGTGGCCCCATAGATTGCAGCCCACTAGGCTCCTTCACCCTTGGAATTCTCCAGGCAAGAATACTGGAATGGGGTGCCGTTTCCTTCTCCAGGGGGATCCTCCATACCTACACCATAATGACCCTCATTAAATGGCCCAATAGCTGAAGCCTTGTGAGATTAACCCTGGGATTTCTTTGGAAGGAATGATGCTAAAGCTGAAACTCCAGTACTTTGGCCACCTCATGCGAAGAGGTGACTCATTGGAAAAGTCTCTGATGCTGGGAGGGATTGGGGGCAGGAGAAGAAGGGGACAACAGAGGATGAGATGGCTGGATGGCATCACTGACTCGATGGACGTGAATCAGAGTGAACTCCCGGAGTTGGTGATGGACAGGAAGGCCTGACGTGCTGCGATTCATGGGGTCTCAAAGAGTCGGACACAACTGAGCGACGGAACTGAACTGAACTGTGTCAACCTGAAACCAGCTAGTTTTGTGTCTACAGTTCCCAAGTCCCAGGATCCGATTGTTCACAAGCCCACATTTAGACTAGTTCATTGGTCTGGTGTGGAGTTGGGCTTCCTCTCCTCTACTAGTCTCAGTTCTTATGGAATTTCTAAGGATTCTCAGATTAAGAGGTGCCTTTCTTCATAGACACAGCCATAATGTGTCAGCCTCCAGTAACCCTCTACAGCAGGCCTTGGTCTAGGATGAGAGTAGAGGTGCAGTGCCGCCATTCCTACCTGCAAAGAACAAATCCGCAGATATGGCCTTGTAGCATGTCTTTGGGAAATTATTACAAGGTACCTACAGTGTGCCAAATGCTATGCCATGCTCTGAGGATAATTTAGTCAAGGTACTTAACATTTTACCTGAAATGGAGATAGACAGTGAAAATAAATTATAAAAGAGGTTGAAAGTCATAAGTGTTGAGGAGAAAAAGAAGCCGTGTAAGTTGTACAGATAGGTGGAGCTGGGGAATGACACAAAGCAGGAAGACTTTTCAGTTTAAAAGGATGCTTAGGGAAGGTCAGGTTTGAACAAAGACTTGAAGAAGCGATTCATTTGACATGAGATTCCTGTTGAAAGGGCTTCCCTAGTGGCTGAGATGGTAAAGAATCTGCCTGAAGTATAGGAGACCTGGGTTCAGTACCTGGGTTGGGAAGATCCCCTGGAGAAGGAAATGGCAACCCAGTTCAGTGTGCTTGCCTGGAGAATTCCATGGACAGAGGAACCTGGCAGCCTACAGTCCATGGGGTTGTAAAGAGTCGGACAGGACTGAGACTGAGTGACTAATACTTTCACTTTCACTTCCCGTTGACCACCTCCCTTGTGGGGTTTGCTCATCCACCATGGCACTGGTTGCCATATGGCTTTGAGGTGGCGTCCTTCCCCTATGACAGTGCAATTTCCAAGAAGAGTAAATCTCTGTCTGCCAGTCATTCTGCTATAAAATACAGAGAGAAGGAATGAAACTGATGAGTCATTTTATGGTGGACAGAAAACGCAGTGTTGTTCACTTAGAACTCTCCCCAAGGATTAATTATGATTAAACAGCCCCAGTTTACTAAAAATGACTGGGCTTCGCTACCTCGTGCACATTTCAGACACTTGGCATCCCATTTTTACAGCGTTTTCCAAGCATCCTTAGCAAAGCTAACAAAGTGTAGGCCAAGATTTTTTCTCCCTAGAGCTCTTCTACATTTCTCCAACTTGCTGTGCTCACATTGATTTCAATAGGAGCTTTGCATTCACAAGAAAATCACAGAGGGCTTAGTATGTGACCCATGTTTTACACAGCCATACTATTTTTAAAAAGAGAAGAAGCTCAAAGCATTTTCACATTTTTACATTGACGGGAATTGGCTCTTTTGACAAGGGGAAGTCATGGCATAGGATTTTTTAGCTAAATTAACAGAATGAAAGTGCTAAATTAAAATTGCCACATTGATTTCCTTTTTAGCTCAGCTGTGCATTATATAAAAGGGTCAGAGGAAGGATTTATTATGGGCGATGAGTCTCTGTCGCCCACTAAGAGAGACCAGTGTAGAAAATAAAGTTGTCCATTTCAGACACCCTTTGTCTTCAAGGAATGCTGTCTAGGGGCCCACGGGTGGCACAAGCGCTGAAAGGAAATGGAAATTGATAATCGGCCCTGTTAGGCTGCTTCTCTGCATGTTCAATTCATATCCTTTTGAAAAGAAGAGATTAGGATGAAATTCCTCATTGAGGAATACACATTTTGAAGAAAATAGAAACAAAGGTTCTGCGAGGCTATTTCAGTTGGTGTCAAATGTGAGAACAAGGCGACACAAACTTATATGAAGAAAGGGCTTTAACCAAATCCCCAGACAAAGGAGGAGCTAATAGCAAATATATGCAGCCGTCTTTGTGGATGCTCACAGGAGAAGTGGTACAACTTGAGTTACAAAGGACCTGGATAATTATTTGTTACTTGGAGCCAACCCCGCTTCTCCCTCTGCAGAGGGCAGGCACTGACCATCTGCGTGTCTTAGTTTTGCTTTTGTGTGAAGGAGAATTAGCCACATTTTTGTGTCTGGTAAGCTTTGCATGAAGAAATGTTTGAAGCACTGGCTTTGTTTTGTTTTAAATCTTTAAACTGTTCCCTCCGCTTCGGTCAGAGGATTATTGCACATCTAACCACAAATAAATTGAAATATCAGCTGAAGAGAGCGTGTGTTGCTCGCTGACGGAATAATGGACGGCAGGTGGTAGAGGGTTTTGTTTTCAGAAAAGCACAGGAGGCTAGAAGTGACAAGAGTGATTTTGTGAGAGGGCTGCAACTGTCAGGGTGAAGTCATGGGGGTCAGTAGTTCCTGAGCTGACCTTTTTAAACAAACCCTGAGAAGACCTTTCACTGGATCCTCACAGCAGTAGAGCATTCATGCCAGAAAGGTTGCCCCTCCCTCACCATACTGCGAATTTGAACAAGAAGCATATTTTCTATGATAGGGCCCGTGTTCTCGGCTTCACTCCCCAGGTAGTCTGACACTCCCTCTGCTGTCAGCCTGTGACACACGATCCTAACTGCTCACCTATCCTTAACACCTTTCCGCAGCCTTTGATACCATCTTCCTGTCAAATCATGGAAATCAAGGGACTGGGCTGCAAAGCAGGACACGCAGTGTGCTAATTTCCATGTCACTGCCTTTCAGCAGTCTTCTCGTGCAGAGCTGTTACACGGGACTCTTACCTGACTTCTGGGGACACGCTGAAGGGATGAGATGTGTTGTCAATGGGCATAAAATTGACTTCCTAATGTTTGTGAACCAGTTATAGAATGCATGGTATTGGGCATTCTTTTCAAATACTGTTCTGGCCTCTAAAGCACCACTAAAAATCACAATAAATAACACATCCAGTGTGCTTTTATACTGAAGGCCTTTTGTTCAAAATTGCCAGCACCTGAAGGCAAGAACCTTTTGTCTACAAAGCCTGTAGAGAAAAAAACAATGAGGTTTTTTTTTCCCTTTATTACTAAATAATAGTATATTACTTTTCATCTCATTATTTTTTTTAATGATGTAGACAATTTGTCTTACACACAGAAGAGGCATCCTTGTGGGAGCTGTGCTCCTTGCCCAGGACAACGTGCAAATAGCTTCATTCCAGAGTCAGAGATCTCCAAAGCCACGCACCTAAATTTAGAAATTTCTTTTCCATTTGCAACTAGCATGGGAACGTTCTCACTCAACTTCAATCCTCCGATGACCTGGTCTAGACCACTGAAATGTAAAATAAATCATTAAACACAAGCAAATAAGCTTTTATAAGGTTTTGAAACAGATTCAAGGGACTATAAAAGTAACAATTAATTTTTTTGGTTTTTATTTTCAGTTTGACTTTATGTCCTTCTCTAATCTTTTGAGTAAATAAAACGATTTTTGTAAAAGATCCCTTAGACTTCCCTGGTGGCTCAATGGTAAAGAATCTGCCTGCAATGCAGTAAACTCAGGAGACACAAGTTTGATCCCTGGGTCGGGAAGATCCCCTGGAGGAGGAAATGACAACCCACTCCAGTTTCTCACCTGGAAAATTCCATGGACAAAGGAGCCTGGTGGGCTACAGCCCATGGGGTTGCAAAGAGTCTAAGATCCCTTAGAGAAGTCTTAATTTTTGAATCTGGCAGAAAAAATAATTTAAGCAAAAACCTAAAGTCTTAATTTTCCCAACTGATTCTAAACTCAATACTCTTTTCAGAACTGTTTCAGATGCTGCTGTTTACTGGTACTTAAATAAACAGAAAACTCACTAATGTCACTCATTACTCCTGGACCTGATTTTTTATTCCCTTCCCATCCCTACTTCTTTGCAGAAGCCAAGGAACATGGAATCTATTTTACAACCATCTATTGCTTTCTACACATGTATGAGCACATGCTCTGTATCCTTGAAAGCCAAAGTTTCTGGCTTGAAATGTTGAGAGAAAGAAAAATCTAATCTTAAAAAGAAAGAGCATCTACACAGAAGGTTAAGGACAGGGATAAAGTAGAAGGGAAAAGAAGGTGTACTCATGTTAGAGACTGAAGATCGTCAAGAGAGCTCACAATGCTCAAAGAAGGGAAGGTGAACCTATACCAGGAAGATACATTGGATCTAAGAATATCAACTTCTCCTGGATATCAGAAAGATATGTTTGGGAAATGACAACAATAACAGAAAAGAAAAAAGTACAAAACAAAAAAATGTCACGTGAAAAGAAAAGCCAATAAATACATAAAATTATTAAAAATTTAAAAGTAGAGAATCAAAATATATTCTGTAAGAATGAAAACAGAAGTAACCTCAGATATCGGAGAATTAGTAGGAATAATAATGTGTTATGTATAACTCTTTGGCAATAAAATCTAGAGAGAATAGCCAATTTCTAATCAAATATAAATGACCAAAGTTTTGAAAACATGTAACAAGTTATGGATAGAGCTGGAATGCAAACTTTAAATTTTACCATGAGAAGCATATTAGTCATGAGTAGTTTTGCAGTTGAATAGCTGATAATTTTATCGGTTTCTATGTTATTTAAACAATTACTGCTTATAAAAAGATACAGACTCCCCAAAACTTATGAAACTTGATGAACTTTACTGCTAAGACCTAATAGTACTACAATAAAAAAAATATAGACAATTTTTAACTTATGAATAATGATGCAAAATTCTAAATCAAATAATGTTTAAAACTTCATCTTTGATGTTTTAATGATACTGCCTGTTTTATACAGCATATCTCTCCAATGGATTATCTTTCTCTTCTAATCTCTGTATGACTTTCTAGACTGTGAATAAACCCCAGTATATAGGTTGAATCAGTATATGAGAAAGATGGTAACGGTGCTTGACCTAACTTCCTCTAACTGTCCTGTGCAATTATACGGTAATAATAAAGCTTCAGGCTACAATTCTGAAGTGATCTTTTAGTGAAGATTGTTCAGGAAAAAAAATCTGTGTTCATCAATACATTCACATGTACTTGAAAGGTCAGATAAATGATTGACTTTTGATAATGATAAGGCATTCAATCAATAAAAGTTTTATTTGGGAAACCTGTAGTATTAGTACATTCAACCTGTCATTATGCTTTTGTCCCACGGAGATGTGAGTTTTTTCTTCAAGCAACTGCTGGGATATATTTTAGAGGACAATAACCAAAATTGGAAATTGTCGCTACAAAATGTTGCAAGAAGGAGATTGTGTACAGAAATGAATTTTGTGAGAACAGACCCAGGACTGTCATTTCATACCAGTTGTATGTCTCTAGGCCTCCTAAGCTGGTGTCTCAGTGCAACATAACTTAGCCACCTTTAGAAGGTGTCCATGGCTTCCCAGGTGACACAATGGTAAAGAACCCACCTGCCACTGAAGGAGATGCAAGAAACTCAGGGTCCATCCCTGGGTTTGGAAGATCCCCTGGAGTAGGAAATGGCAACCCATTCCAGTATTCATGTCTGGAAAACACCATGGATAAAGGAGCCTGGTGGGCTATAATCCAGGAGGTCTCAAAGAGTCGGACGCATGAGAAGGTATGCCCATGCACACGATGATGCACTTAGCCTGGGTCTCCTTGCAGAACAGTGAATCAGTGAGAAAAGGCAATGCCTAAAATACTGTGGATTCTCAGTAAACATTGGTGTGCACATGTGCCTACTAAGTGGTGTCTGATTTTTTGCGACCCCATGGACTGTAGCCTGCCATGCTCCTCTGTCCATGGAATTTTCCAGGCAAGAGTATTGAAGTGGGTTACTATTTCCCACTCCAGGGGATCTTTCCAACCAAAGGATCGAACCTGCATTTCTTGTGTCTCCTGCATTGGCAGGCAAATTCTTTACCGCTGTGCCACCTGGGAAGCCCAAACATTTGTTGCTGTTGTTCAGTTGCTCAGTCATGTCCAACTCTTTGTGACCCCATGGACTGCATCATGCAAGGCTTCCCTGTCCATCACCAACTCCCAGAACTTGCTCACACTAATTTCCATTGAGTCAGTGATGCCATCCAACCATCTTCTTCTCTGACATCCCCTTTTCCTCCTCCCTTCAACCTTTCCCAGCATCATGGTCTTTTCTAACGAGTCAGCTCTTTGCATCAGGTGGCCAAAGTACTGGAGTTTCAACTTCAGCAGCAGTCCTTCCAAAGAATATTCAGGACTGATTCACTTTAGGATTGACTGGTTTGATCTCCTTGCAGTCCAAGGAATTCTCAAGAGTCTTTTCCAACACCACAGTTCAAAAGCCTCAGTTGTTAGGTGTTCAGCCTTCTTTATGGTCCAGCTGTCACATTCATACATGACTGATGGAAAAACCATAGCTTTGACTAGGTGGACCTTTGTAGGCGAAGTAATGTCTCTGCTTTTCAATATGCTGTCTAGGTTTCTCGTAGTTTGTCTTCCACTGAGCATGACGTCTTTTAATTTCATGGCTAAAGTCACCATCTGCAGTGATTTTGGAGCCCAAGAAAATAACGTCTCTCACTGTTTCCCCATCTATTTGCAATGAAGTGATAGAACTGTATGCCAGAATCTTACTTTTTGAATGTTGAGTTTTAAGCGAGCTTTGTGACTCTCCTCTTTTACCTTCATCAAGAAGCTCTTTAGGTCTTCTTCTCTTTCTGCCATAAGGGTGGTATCATCTGCATATCTCAGGTGATTCATATTTCTCCCAGCAATCTTGATTCCAGCTTGTGCTTCATCCAGCCTGGCATTTTGCATGATGTACTCTGCATACACATTGATGTAACTTAATTGAATTATTCAGACAGAAGATTCTCCAGCTTTCAAATCATGTCAGATGACTCAGCATTTGCAGAGTTTCAACAGCTACTTTTCCTGAACTTCAATATCATGTATAATGGGAAATTAATGTTTTATTGATTCAATAATTTCCTTCATTTACCTTTTTTTAGATCATGTTCACATGCCCAATTTCCCCTTTATGTATTTGTCCTTTGCTTCCAGAGGAAGGTGGAGTTTAAATTACAGTTGGCTTCTCTCCATGTGTACTTACCTGTGTGTATGTATACATAGTGTGTAGTGTGTATAGTATATATTTTGTTTATACATGCTGTATATGTGTGTATAGCAGCCTGAGTAAAGTACAAATACCCATTTTTAAATGTTTGTGAAGTAGATATTGTCTTAATGGGTCTTCGATGTTTGTAAAGTACCAGTCTTCACTGTGTCTCATCAGCTATTGTTTATAATCCTCTCTCTGCTGCTGCTAAGTTACTTCAGTTGTGTCTGACTCTGTGCGACCCCAGAGACCGCAGCCCACCAGGCTCCCCTGTCCCTGGGATTCTCCAGGCAAGAACACTGGAGTGGGTTGACCTTATTTTTCTGCATCAATGTATTTGCTGCTATGGCCTCTAATTTATGTACATAGTCATTGTTTCATTTTTTAAAAAACTGGTTTTATTATTCATGGGGTTCCCTGGTAGCTCAGATGGTAAAGAGTCTGCTTGCAGTGTGGGAGACCTGGGTTCAATCCCTAGGTTGGGAAGATCCCCTAGAGAAAGAAACGGCAACCCACCCCAGTATTCTTGCCTGAAAAATCCCATGGATTGAGGAGCCTGGCAGGCTACAGCCCATAGTGTCGGAAAGAGTCAGACACAACTGAGCGACTTCACTTTTTCATTATTCTAGTGAAACTTCTCTCATACTCACTGACTTCTACATAAAAGTCTTTCTTACAAAAGACATCACTAGCCAGTAAAAAGTGTTCTTTTTCATCCACAAACAGTCCTATTGAAACTAAGTGTGAGGGTATTACTTAGCTTGATAGCGCTTCTCAACTCTGTTCAATGCAGATGATCAGTTCAGTTCAGTCGCTCAGTCGTGTCCGACTCTTTGCGACCCCATGAATTCCAGCATGCCAGGCCTCCCTGTCATCACCAACTCCCAGAGTTCACTCAAACTCATGTCCATCACGTTGGTGATGCCGTCCAGTCATCTCATCCTCTGTCGTCCCCTTCTCCTCCTGCCCCCAATCCCTCCCAGCATCAGAGTCTTTTCCAGTGAGTCAACTCTTCGCATGAGGTGGCAAAAGTACTGGAGTTTCAGCTTTAGCATCAGTCCTTCCAAAGAACACCCAGGGCTGATCTCTTTTAGGATGGATTGGTTGGATCTCCTTGCAGTCCAAGGGACTTTCAAGAGTCTTCTCCAACACCACAGTTCAAACGCATCTTCAGCACTCAGCTTTCTTCACAGTCCAACTCTCACATCCATACATGACTTCTGGGAAAACAATAGCCTTGACTAGATGGACCTTTGTAGGCAAAGTAATATCTCTGCTTTTGAATATGCTATCTAGGTTGGCCATAACTTTCCTTCCAAGGAGCAAGTGAATTTAATTTCATGGCTGCTATCACCATCTGTAGTGATTTTGGAGCCCCCAAAGAATAAAGTCTGACACTGTTTCCACTGTTTCCCCATCTATTTCCCATGAAGTGATGGGACCAGATGCCATGATCTTTGTTTTCTGAATGTTGAGCTTTAAGCCAACTTTTTCACTCTCCTCTTTCACTTTCATCAAGAGGCTTTTTAGCTCCTCTTCACTTTCTGCCATAAGGGTGGTGTCATCTGCATATCTGAGGTTATTGATATTTCTCCCGGTAATCTTGATTACAACTTGTGCTTCTTCCAGCCCAGAATTTCTCATGATGTACTCTGCATATAAGTTAAATAAGCAGCGTGACAATATACAGCCTTGACGTACTCCTTTTCCTATTTGAAACCAGTCTGTTGTTCCATGTCCAGTTCTAACTGTCACTTCCTGACCTGCATACAGATTTCTCAAGAGGCAGGTCAGGTGGTCCCATCTCTTTCAGAATTTTCCACAGTTTATTGTGATCCACACAGTCAAAGGCTTTGGCATAGTCAATAAAGCAGAAATAGATGTTTTTCTGGAATTCTCTTGCTTTTTCAATGATCCAGCAGATGTTGGCAATTTGACCTCTGGTTCCTCTGCCTTTTCTAAAACCAGCTTGAACATCAGGAAGTTCACTTTTCATGTACTTCTGAAGCCTGGCTTGGAGAATTTTGAAAATTACTTTACTAGCGTGTGAGATGAGTGCAATTGTGCAGTAGTTTGAGCATTCTTTGGCATTGCCTTTCTTTGGGATTGGAATGAAAACTGACCTTTTCCAGTCCTGTGGCCACTGCTGAGTTTTCCAAACTTGCTGGCATATTGAGTGCAGCACTTTCACAGCATCATCTTTCAGGATTTGAAACAGCTCAACTGGAATTCCATCACCTCCACTAGCTTTGTTCATAGTGATGCTTTCTAAGGCCCACTTGACTTCACATTCCAGGATATCTGGCTCTAGGTGAGTGATCACACCATCGTGATTATCTTATTATCTTGGTCATGAAGATCTTTTTGTACAGTTCTTCCATGTATTCTTGCCACCTCTTCTTAATAACTTCTGCTTTTGTTAGGTCCATACCATTTCTGTCCTTTATCGAGCCCATCTTTGCATGAAATGTTCCCTTGGTATCTCTCATTTTCTTGAAATCTCTAGTCTTTCCTATTCTGTTGTTTTCCTCTATTTCTTTGCATTGATCTCTGAGGAAGGCTTTCTTATCTCTCCTTGCTATTCTTTGGAACTCTGCATTCAGATGCTTATATCTTTCCTTTTCTCCTTTGCTCTTCTCCTCTCTTCTTTTCACAGCTATTTGTAAGGCCTCCCCAGACAACCATTTTGCTTTTTAGCATTTCTTTTCCATGGAGATGGTCTTGATCCCTGTCTCCTATACAATATCACGAATCTCATTCCATAGTTCATCAGGCACTCTATCTATCAGATCTAGACCCTTAAATCTATTTCTCACTTCCACTGTATAATCATAAGGGATTTGATTGAGGTCGTACTTGAATGGTCTAGTGGTTTTACCGACTTTCTTCAATTTAAGTCTGAATTTGGCAATAAGGAGTTCATGATCTGAGCCACAGTCAGCTCCCGGTCTTGTTTTTGTTGGCTGTATAGAGCTTCTCCATCTTTGGCTGCATAGAATATAATCAATCTGATTTCAGTGTTGACCATCTGGTGATGTCCATGAGTAGTCCTCTCTTGTGTTGTTGGAAGCGGATGTTTGCTATGACTAGTGCATTCTCTTGGCAAAACTCTATTAGTCTTTGACCTGCTTCATTCTATACTCCAAGGCCAAATTTACCTGTTACTCCAGGTTTTTCTTGACTTCCTACTTTTGCATTCCAGTCCCCTATAATGAAAAGGACATCTTTTTGGGGGTTAGTTCTAAAAAGTCTTGTAGGTCTTCATAAAACCATTCAACTTCAGTTTCTTCAGTGTTACTGGTTGGGACATAAACTTGGATTACTGTGATCTTGAATGGTTTGTCTTGGAGATGAACAGAGATCATTCTGTCGTTTTTGAGATTGCATCCAAGTACTGCATTTCGGACTCTTTTGTTGACCATGATGGCTACTCCATTTCTTCTGAGGGATTCCTGCCTGCAGTAGTAGATATAATGATCATCTGAGTTAAATTCACCCATTCCAGTCCATTTTAGTTCGCTGATTCCTAGAATGTCAGCGTTCACTCTTGCCATCTCTTGTTTGACCACTTCCAATTTGCCTTGATTCATGGACCTGACATTCCAGGTTCCTATGCAATATTGCTCTTTACAGCATCGGACCTTGCTTCTATCACCAGTCACATCCACAGCTGGGTATTGTTTTTGCTTTGGCTCCATCCCTTCATTCTTTCTGGAGTTATTTCTCCACTGATCTCCAGTAGCATATTGGGCACCTACTGACCTGGGGAGTTCCTCTTTCAGTGTCCTATCATTTTGCCTTTTCATACTGTTCATGGGGTTCTCAAGGCAAGAATACTGAAGTGGTTTGTCATTCCCTTCTCCAGTGGACCACATTCTGTCAGACCTCTCCACCATGACCCGCCCACCTTCGGTGGCCCCACGGGCATGGCTTAGTTTCATTAAGTTAGGCAAAGCTGTGGTCCATATGATTAGATTGACTAGTTTTCTGTGATTATGCTTTCAATGTGTCTGCCCTCTGATGCCCTCTTGCAACATCTACCATCTTACTTGGGTTTCTCTTACCTTGGACGTGGGGTATCTCTTCACGGCTGCTCCAGAAAAGCACAGCCACTGCTCCTTACCTTGGAGGAGAGGTATCTCCTCATGGCCACCCCTCTTGACCTTGAACGTGGAGTAGCTCCTCTCAGCAGATGATACTTACACCAAAACTTCTTCCAGAGATGCAGTATTTTTAGGCTCAGGGACATTGAGGAAACTACAGTTGTTTAGCTGTTAAACTCAACTTTGGAGGGACAAAGTTTTATTCTGAATATGATTATGTGTGAATGTGAAAGTAAAAATCTCTCAGTCCTGTCCAACTCTTTGGGACCCCATAGACTATACAGTCCATGGAATTCTCCAGGCCAGAATACTGGAGTGGGTAGCCTTCCCTTCACCAGGGGAACTTCCCAACCCAGGGATCGAACTCCTGTACTGCAGGCAGATTCTTTACCACCTGAGCTATCAGAGAAGCCAGTATGTGTATAAGTGCTTTATTTTGCATCTGTCTAAATGTATGTCTCCTTTCAGATATATAAAATGAATAAATATATCACTGTAATAAAAGCTAGTATTAGAGTTAGCTTTTTAATTCTTAAAGTTTACATTACAGTTCAATTCTTTGGAAGCATATTAATTTGCCACCACCCCATAGGACAGATATTTAGTTATATATTCAGAAATAAACATTCAGTATCAATTTCAATTAAGTCGCTGAGTCATGTCCGACTTTGTGACCCCATGGATTGCAGTACACCAGGCTTCCCTGGCCATCACCAACTCCCAGAGTTTACCCAAACTCGTGTCCATTGAGTCAGTGATGCCATCCAACCATCACATCCTCTGTCGTCCCCTTCTCCTCCTGCCTTCAATCTTTCCTAGAATCACGGTCTTTTCAAATAAGTCAGCTCTTTGCATCAGGAGGCCAAAGTACTGGAGTTTCAGTTTCAACATCAGTCCTTCCAGTGAACACCCAGGACTGATCTCCTTTAGGATGGACTAGTTGGATCTCCTTGCAGTCCAAGGGACTCTCAAATGTCTTATCCAACACCACAGTTCAAAAGCATCAATTCTTTGGTTCTCAGCTTTCTTCACAGTCCCAACTCTCACATCCATCCACAACTACTGGAAAAACCATAGCTTTGACTAGAAGGACCTTTGTTGGTAAAGTAATGTCTCTGCTTTTTAAAACGCTGTCTAGGCTGGTCATAACTTTCCTTCCAAGGAGTAAGTGTCTTTTAATTTCATGGCTTCTGTCACCAACTGCAGGGAGTTTGGAGACTCCAAAAAATAAAGTCAGCCACTGTTTCCCCTCTATTTGCCATGAAGTGATGGAACCAGATGCCATGATCTTCGTTTTCTGAATGTTGAGCTTTAAGCCAATTTTTTCACTCTTCTCTTTCATTTTCATCAAGAGGCTCTTTAGTTCTTCATTTTCTGCCATAAGGTGGTGTCACCTGCATATCCGAGGTTATTGATATTTCTCCTGGCAATCTTGATTCAAGCTTGTGCTTCATCCAGCCCAGGGTTTCTCATGACATACTCTGCATATAAGTTAAATAAGCAAGGTGACCATACACAGCCTTGACGTACTCCTTTCCCTATTTCGAACCAGTCTGTTCCTCCATGTCCAGTTCTAACTGTTGCTTCCTGACCTGCATTCAGATTTCTCCAGAGTCAGGTCCAGTGGTCTGGTATTCCAATCTCTTGAAGAATTTTCCACAGATTGTTGTCATCCACACAGCCAAAGGCTTTGGCATTGTCAATAAAGCAGAAATAGATGTTTTTCTGGTACTCTCTTGCTTTTTCGATAATTCTATGGGTGTTGGCAATTTGATCTCTGGTTCCTCTGTCTTTTCTAAATCCATTTGAACATCTTGAAGTTCATGGTTCATGTACTATTGAAGTCTGGCTTGAAGAATTTTGAGCATTACTTTACTAGCCCGTGAGATGAGTGCAATTGTGCAGTAGTTTGAGCATTCTTTGGCATTGCCTTTTTTAGGGATGGGAATGAAAACTGACCTTTTCCAGTCCTGTGGCCACTGCTGAGTTTTCCAAATTTACTGGCATATTGAGCGTGGTACTTTCACAGCATCATCTTTCAACATTTGAAATAGCTCAACTATTCTATCACCTCCTCTAGGTGAATTCTATCACCTCCTCTAGCTTTGTTTGTAGTGATGCTTCCTAAGGCCCACTTGACTTTTCATTTCAAGCATCTGGCTCTTAGGTGAGTGATCACACCATCATGATTATCTGGGTTGCAGATATCTTTTTTTGTACAGTTCTTCTGTGTTTTCTTGCTACCCCTTCTTAATATTTTCTGCTTCTGTTAGGTTCATACCATTTCTGTCCTTTATTGAGCCCATCTTTGCATGAGATTTTCCCTTGGTCTCTCTAATTTTCTTGAAGAGATCTCTAGTCTTTTCCATTCTGTTGTTTTCCTCTATTTCTTTGCACTGATCACTGAGGAAGGCTTTCTTGTCTCTCCTTGCTATTCTTTGGAACTCTGCATTCAAATGAGTATATCTTTCCTTTTCTCCTTTGCTTTTCACTTCCCTTCTTTTCACAGCTATAAAATAAACATATGTAATCTCAAATTGTATTCAGTGCCTTGATAGAGTGGATGAATATTTCTGATTTAATGTGTATTTAACCATTTTTTTAGAACCTGGCCTGAGATCTGCTTATCATATTTAGGTCTAGTTATACTTTTGAACTATGGTGTTGGAGAAGACTCTTGAGAGTCCCTTGGATTGCAAGGAGATCCAACCAGTCCATCCTAAAACAAATCAGTCCTAGGTGTTCATTGGAAGGACTGATGTTGAAGCTGAGACTCTAATACTTTGGCCACCCGATGCGAAGAGCTGACTCATTGGAAAAGACCCTGATGCTGGGAAAGATTGAGGGCAGGAGGAGAAGGGACCGATAGAGGATGTGATGGTTGGATGGCATCACCAACTCAATGGACATGAGTTTGGGTAGACTACAGCAGTTGGTGATGGACATGGAGCCCTGGCATGCTGCAGTTCATGGGGTCTCAAAGAATTGGACACTACTGAGCTACTGAACTAAACTGATTGCATATGGTTTCTCCCACTTAGATTTACTTGGTAGCTACCATCCCAAATTTATGTTTGAAGCTTGTAGTTTTAAAAAAGAATAGCAATTTTTCCCCACAATTTTAACTGTTATTTAATCCCACAAAAGCAATCTTGAGAAAGAAGAATAGAACTGGAGGAATCAACCTGCCTGACTTCAGGCTCTACTACAAAGCCACAGTCATCAAGACAGTATGGGACTGGCACAAAGACAGAAATATAGATCAATGGAACAAAATAGAAAGCCCAGAGATAAATCCATGCACCTATGGACACCTTATCTTTGACAAAGGAGGCAAGAATATACAATGGAGAAAAGACAATCTCTTTAACAAATGATGCTGGGAAAACTGGTCAACCACCTATAAAAGAATGAAACTAGAACACTTTCTAACACCATACACAAAAATAAACTCAAAATGAATTAAAGATCTAAATGTAAGACCAGAAACTATAAAACTCCTAGAGGAGAACATAGGCAAAACACTCTCTGACATACATCACAGCAGGATCCTCTATGACCCACCTCCCAGAATATTGGAAATAAAAGCAAAAATAAACAAATGGGACCTACCTAAAATTAAAAGCTTCTGCACTACAAAGGAAACTATAAGTAAGGTGAAAAGACAGCCTTTGGAATGGGAGAAAATAATAGCAAATGAAGCAACTGACAAACAACTAGTCTCAAAAATATACAAGCAACTCCTGCAGCTCAATTCCAGAAAAATAAATGACCCAATCAAATAATGGGCCAAAGAACTAAACAGACCTTTCTCCAAAGAAGACATACAGATGGCTAACAAACACATGAAAAGATGCTCAACATCACTCATTATCAGAGAAATGCAAATCAAAACCACAATGACGTATACCATTTCACGCCAGTCAGAATGGCTGCGATCCAAAAGTCTACAAGCAATAAATGCTGAAGAGGGTGTGGAGAAAAGGGAACCCTCTTACACTGTTGGTGGGAATGCAAACTAGTACAGCCACTATGGAGAACAGTGTGGAGACTCCTTTGAAAACTGGAACTAGAACTGCCTTATGACCCAGCAATCCCACTGCTGGGCATACACACCGAGGAAACCAGAATTGAAAGAGACACATGTACCCCAATGTTCATCACAGTACTGTTTATAATAGCCAGGACATGGAAGCCACCTAGATGTCCATCAGCAAATGAATGGATAAGAAAGCTGTGGTACATATACACAATGGAGTATTACTCAGCCATTAAAAAGAATACGTTTGAATCAGTTCTAATGAGGTGGATGAAACTGGAGCCTATTATACAGAGTGAATTAAGCCAGAAAGAAAAACACCAATACAGTATACTAATGCATATATATGGAATTTAAAAAGATGGTAACGATAACCCTGTATGTGTGACAGCAAAAGAAACACAGATGTATAGAACAGTCTCTTGGACTCTGTGGGAGAGGAAGAAGATGGAATGATTTGGGAGAATGGAATTGAAACATGTATAATATCACATATGAAACGAATCTCCAGTCTAGGTTCGATGCATGATACTATATGCTTGGGGCTGGTGCACTGGGATGACCCAGAGGGGTGGTATGGGGAGGGAGATGGGTGAGGGGTTCAGGATGGGGAGCACATGTACACCCGTGGCGGATTCATGTTGATGTATGGCAAAACCAATACAATGTTGTAAAGTAATTAGCCTCCAATTAAAATACATTTTAAAAAGTTTTATAATATTTTCTACTAGTATATCTTTTAAGGCAGTACTTGTTTTAATAACATTTTTCTGATTATGAAAGTAATATATGCTCACTGCAGAAAATTAGCAAAATACTTGGAGTATAAAAAAGATCATTGCTAGTCTTACTACTCAAATACCCCAACTGTGTGTGCAGGTGTGTGTATACAGATATAGACAATAATTTCTCAAACTACTTTGGTATCATACTGCATATACTGATCTAATTCTACTTTTTATTTCTCTTAAAAATATATTGCGTAAGCATTCCTTATACTTCTTATATTCCTCCTGTATGTGCTTTTCTTTTTAGTGGCTGTCAAGGATTTTGAGGAATGAATGCAAGTTTAGCCAACCTACTGTATTGGAACTTTTAAAAAATCAAAATCCATTTTGATGACCAACCAAAGAACTTACTGCAGCGAGTCCTGGCCCTCTGGGAATTTTCTCTCAAACTTGAAATGTGAGATCATATGAAAAAAAATAGGAGCAGGAATAGACCCCCAAAGTCAGTACCCAACCTTGATTCTGTGTGTTGACAGGAAGCATTGCTGAGTGTGAGCGAGCCGTGAAGCTCCCCACATTGTCTTATGTGTAATAGAACCTGGACCATTGTATAACCAGTAATGGCTTCTTTGGCCATAAGTCGAAGACATCCTATTTACACTAGGGTCCTTTTTTCAATGGTGAATAGGTTGCTTTTATATTATAAACTTGGAAAGGAGAAGTAAAAGTGTTACTGAGTATGAGAGATGAATGAAGAAAAGCAGTAAATCCTGTGCGATCAAAGGGATAAGTCTCACAGTTCATCTGACATAAGAGATGGATTACAATGGCTCTGAAGTGAGGGACGGTTTATTTAGGAATTTAGCAGCAATTTGCATTTAAGGAATCCATTAGTGCCATCACATACACAGTTCCATCACGCGATGACTAACAGGAGTCTATAGTATTTGCTTATGACTTTACTGATTCTTATAAATTAAGACATTACCGTTTTGATTCATTCTTATTCAGGGATAACCTACTTTCCCAGGACTATTGGCTGATGTAACCCACACCAGCCATTATAAACAGCATAATGATGCTCTATCTTTTGACACTGTCTGGTGTAGCTTTCTCCTGTGGCTCATTCTGTCCTAGAAAAAATATCTCCAAGGGGCAGTGCTAGAATTATTCCCTGCACTCTGATCAACAGACATTTCTTCTAGAAATAACTAAGTCCATCAACTGTTCAGGTATTTAGCTCATGCAGAGACATACATAAGAAATACAGGAGGTGAATTTTGCTCTTAAAAAAATAATCACATATTATTTTCTTTGAAGGAGCACTATTGCTTATGATAATTTCTCCTTGAACTCACAGTAATCTTTTGTTAAATGGCATTACCTATGTCTAGATTAGATATGGGGGGATATAGAATTCAGGAAACAAAGATACCTGTCTCAGACGTGTGCAGACCTGGAAAAGGGCTTCCCTGGTGGCTCAGAGGTTAAAGCGTCTGCCTGGAATGTGGGAGACCTGGGTTCGATCCCTGAGTTAGGAAGATCCCCTGGAGAAGGAAATGGCAAACCACTCCAGTACTCTTGCCTGGAGAATCCCATGGAGGGAGGAGCCTGGTAGGCTACAGTCCATGGGGTCACAAAGAGAGTTCTCTCTGCCTTCTCTTTCTTTTAGATACTCACATTGTTTGGGGGGATAAAGCTGGAAATAAAACAGTGTTTATTCCCTGCCTTTTTCTGATGATAAGGTTTTGTTGTGGTTTTATACTTCTAAATTTGGACTCTTATTTATGAGTGGAATTTTAGGAATGATGATGTAATTTTCACTTAGCATTGCTCTAGGAATAATGAAATACCATTGTTATAGCTATTAACAGTGATAAGAAAGAAACTTAGAAATATTTGAGCCAGTAAATATTTGGGGAACATAGTATATCCCATAAGACAGGCATTTTTTTTTCACATTTTAATACCTCTGAATCTGGATGCCTTGCAATTAATTGATGGTATCTTTAAATTAGCAGACTCTGAAGGGGAAAAAGTTTTATTAACATTTTAAACAATTTATTCTGCTTATTTTTCTTCATAAAATATGATAACATCTTAAATGTGATTAAATATAATGCTGTGCTTTTAATTTGTCATAAATAAAAACAAAATTATCCAGTACTTTTAACTGGCATTCTAATACAGCAACATAGTCTCTGTCCCAAACTTCACTAGACAGAGAAAAACACATTTTCTTGGAATGATCTCCCACAAAAGGAAATTCAGAATCTCATCTCACCCATTTAAAAAGTCACTTTCTGAAATCTAACTAATAGAACACTGGACCAGGATGGATTAATTGATTCTATAGATAATCCCCCCAAACTCAATTTGTTCATTAATATATTATTCCTAATTATATTCCTAAAGCTTAATGGGTAACCAGATTAATTATTCTGTTACATATCTTTATCCTTCTCTTCTGATAGTCAATGAAATACAAGGACCCAGATAATTTCTAACTGGATAACCACCCCTGGACAACAGGGAACCTACTATGCTTTATGTCTTTCTGTTGAATTCAAAATATTGGATTAGAGTATGGATGTCTTACTAATATGTGTGTGTGTGTGTGTGTGTGTGTGTGTGTGTGTGTGTGTGTAAGCACATACCTATTTAATTACATTTTGTTCTTGTTGTTCAGTTGCTAAGTCATGTCTGACTCTTTGTGACCCTATGGGTTGTAACACACCAGGCTCCTCTGTCCTCCACTATCTCCAGAAGTTTGCTCAAATTCATGTCCATTGTGTCGATGATGCTATCTAACCATCTCACCCTCTGCTGCCCCTGCTCCTTTTGCGTTCAATCTTTCCCAGAACCAGGGTCTTTTCCAATGCATTGGCTCTTCACATCAGGTGGCCAAAGTATTAGAGCTTCAGCTTCAGGATCAGTCCTTCCAATGAATATTCAGGGTTTATTTCCTAAAATGACTTTGACTGGTACGTTCCAAAACCACTACTAAGAAAACAAACATAAAATGTACATGCTGAAACTTCTTACTGGTTTGATGAAATAAGGGGAAAAGTTATTGGGGGTTTGCAAATTTATTTATAACATCATCTTTAAAAATATCCACTGACCTACATTTATGGAAAGAAAAAACAGTCAACTCCAAATGTAATTGTTATCTTGCCTGGTATTTATTAATAGACAGATGGCTGTTATCTTTGTTAAAATGCTCTGAGTTGACAGAATTTCATTTACATAAATGGGTAGAAAGTCCTTTTCTTCCTTGTCCAACAAACTGGAGACAAAGTGCCTGCCAGTGTCTTAATTTCTTTTTCATGTTCTGGTTAGAGAGTGAGGAGAATGCTTTCACTCCACAGTGTCATGAATATGATAATCTATGGAAATCACGGAAAGCAGGTACTTAAGTTAAGCATATACTGTACTATGAGAATCCCTGATGAATTCAAGTCTCTTCTGTTTGGAGAAGATGTTGTTGCCTGTGAAGTGACAGACTGCCAGATGTTCATGGAGTAGCACGGTAATGGGCTCAGATCTGAGGCTCTTCCCCACCCCCACAGATGACAGCATTTACTTTAGGCTTCAGAATGGGCTTGTCTTCATTCTTTAAGCACTAGTGTTTATATTTACTTCTCAACTATCAAATCTTCATTTCCTTAATTTTACTTACTTAAACATGAAGAGCTTAAAGTTGTATGTGAGCGATTCTTACTCTATAGAATGTATGCAGTCTAAATGTAAAATAATCTTCCATGATGTAAAACATGCTTAATCCATTGACTTCCTTTGTAAACACTGGGGAAAAAAGTTTACTGGAGGGAGGGAAAAATTAATTCTAAGGTAATATTAAGCGCATAGCAAAATATGCTAAAGCACATGTAAGATAGTAATAGTAAAAACTGTAACACCCTGCCGGGATTTCTATAAAAATAATGATATTGAAGATAAGAGATAGTATTTATTAAGTGCCTAATATGTACAAAGCTCTGACTTTGTTTTATATACTAAGTATAAATTATATAATCCTTACTACAGCCCTATGAAAAATTATTCCCATATTATGAATTAGGCAACTGAGACATGAAGGTTAAACAAAATTTGCCTAGGTCAAAAACCTAGTAAATAATGGAACCAGGACTGGAAGCTAAGTTCACGTCAAGGACTGCACTGTTTATCCTACATATACTATATACTGCTACCCGATACCTTCATTCACTAAGAATATTCAATAAGCCAGCCAGAGTTCAAGGTTCTTGGGAAATATCAATGAACAAAATTGATAAACAATTTAACCTGGTAGTCTATACCTTCTAGAGAAGATAGAGAAAAAATATTAATTAATTAATTAATTAAAGGATTATTTTTTAAAGTGAGATATGCAGATTATGATTTGGAGGGCCTACATTAAGTATAAGGCTCTAGGAATTTATAAGACTTGAGAAAAGCAAGAAGACCAGTATGGCAGCAGTATAGCAAATTAAGAAAACAAAGAAAACAGAACTGAAGTAGTCAGAGACCAGATAAATCTGCAGTTGTCGTGAAGCTTCTATATTTTATTTTAAAGACACTGGGAAATCATTGGAGAATTTTAAGCAGAGGGGTGACCTGTTCTCATTTCTGTTGGAGACAATTGCTCTGGTTGCTATGTGGAGAATACTTTATAGCAAGTCAAAAAAGAAAGGAGGCAGATGAGTTAGGAGGCTACTGCTCTGTTCCCTGTGAGAGACAGTGAAACCCAGACTAGTACCTTATCAGTGAAGACAGTGAGAAGCGGAAAATTTGGGGATGTCTGTTGAGGGTGCAGCCTAGGTATTTTGCTGAAGGAATAATCTAAGCAGGATGGTAAGGGAAAGAAAGAACCTAGAATAACCCTAGGTTTTCCACTTGAGCAAATGGGTGAGCAGTCACTCCATTATCTGAGATGGAGAAGATTAGAAAGAAATCTATTTGGAGTGAAATAGTAAGAAATCTACTTAAGATACGTTAATTTTGAGATTGCTTCCCAACATTTAATTAAATATGTTAATTGAGGTGCTGGACTTAAGAGTCTGAAGCCCAGTATAAAGAACAGTATCAGAGCTATAAATTTGAAAGCCACAGCTGAAATAATATTTAAGGCCATGAGACAAGATTAAATCACTTAGAAAGAGTATGTTGATAGAGGGGGGAAAAAAGAGTGTCTAGGACTGAGTCTTGGATATTCTAAGTTATAGGTTTCATAAAGAAAAGTTTAACCAGCAAAAGGGTTACAGAAGTGATGTAGGAGGAAAAGAAGGGTAGTATTTTAAGAAAGAAGGAGGGGTTTTTCCTAGGTTGAATATTACTGAAAGATAAAGTAAAATGAAGGGCTTCCCCTATGGCTCAGAAGGTAAAGAATCTGCCCACCTGCAGTGCAGTAGACAAAGGAGATCCCTGGGTTGGGAGGATCCCCCAGGGGAGGAAATGGCAACCCACTCCAGTATTCTAAGTCACAAAGAGTCAGACACTACTGAGCGACAAAGCACACAAAGTAAAATGAGCACAAAATAATGGCCATGTAGTGCTTTTTGACCTCATTACCAAAGCATTTCCTTAGTTTGGAAAAGAGGACAGATTCCTGAAAGGAATATCAGTTCAGTTCAGTAGCTCAATCGTGTCCATGTCCGACTCTCTGCAACCCCATGAACTGCAGCACGTCAGGCCCCCCTGTCCATCACCAACCTCTGGAGTTTACTCAAATTCATCTCCGTTGAGTCGGTGATGCCATCCAACCATCTCATCCTCTGTCGTCCCCTTCTCCTCCCGCCTTCAATCCCTCCCAGCATCAGGGTCTTTTCCAATGAGTCAGCTCTTCGCATCAGGTGGCCAAAGTATTGGAGTTTCAACTTCAACATCAGTCCTTTCAAAGAACACCCAAGACTGATCTCCTTTAGAATGGACTGGTTGGATCTCCTTGCAGTCCAAGGAACTTTCTCAAGATTCTTCTCCAACACCACAGTTCAAAAGTATCAATTCTTCAGTACTCAGCTTTCTTTATAGTCCGACTCTCACATCCATACATGACTGCTGGTAAAACCATAGCTTTGACTAGACGGACCTTGGTTAGTAATGTTTCTGCTTTTTAACATGCTGTCTAGGTTGGTCATAGCTTTTCTTCCAAAGAGCAAGGGTCTTTTAATTTCATGGCTGCAGTCACCATCTGCAGTGATTTTCGAGCCCAAGAAAATAAAAGTCTCTCACTCTTTCCATTGTTTCCCCATCTATTTGCGTGAAGTTATAGGACTGGATGCCATGATCTTAGTTTTTTGAATGTTGAGTTTTAAGCCAGCTTTTTCACTCTCCTTTTTCACTTTCATCAAGAGGCTCTTCAGTTCCTCTTCACTTTCTGCCATAAAGGTGGTGTCATCTGCATATCTGAGGTTATTGATATTTCTCCCAGCAATCTTGATTCCAGCTGGGGTTTCATCCAGCCTGGCATTTCTCATGATGAACTCTGCATATAAGTTAAATAAGCAGGGTGACAATATACAGCCTTGACATACTCCTTTCCCTATTTGGAACCAGTCTGTTGTTCCATGTCTGGTTCTAATTGTTGCTTCTTGACCTGTATACAAGTTTTTCAGGAGGCAGGTAAGGTGGTCTGGTATTCACATCTCTTGAATAATTTTCCACAGTTTGTTGTCATCTACGCAGTCAAAGACTTTGGTGCAATCAATAAAGCATATTGTGTGTTAATAGAAATAATATTTTTTTAAATGAGATTGAATCACAGGATGAGCATAGATGAAAATTACAGAAGCAAATTCCTTCAGATCATCAGGTGTAGATGAGATAGAGCCCTCGATGAATTGTTGAAAAGAACCAGGATGCGAGGATGAGAGTACAAATGAGGTAGATTTATAAGATTCAGGATAGAAAAATTGCTTCGAATATTTTAACCAATAATGTAATGATTTTTAACTAAGACTATCAACTAACAATGAGGAGTGGCACTTTAGATTTGAGAAGAAAGAAGGAGGTATAAAAATGTCATTTTGTAATGAGAAAGCCCCAGGTTGACAGTGGTAACATACCAAGGCTTATTGGACAGGACTGAGTGCCCAGCTGGGGACAAGGAGCAGTTATATTCTCTATCCATGTATAGTTTTCAAGTGTAAACATAAAATAATTGGGTATTTGGGTTAAATACAGGCAAAGATTTTGCTTGGTTAGTTCAACAAAGGTTAGAAGTTGTTGTCTGATAGGATTAGAACTTAACCTTAAACAAATGGTTAGATAAATATATATCAATGAAAATTGTGATGAATGTTATATGTATTTATAGCATTATTTATTTACGTTTAATCCTATTACATGAAAAACTACTACAAACTACTAAAAATGCCAAAAACCTTGCAGTAGTTTTAGGTGAAATGGCAGCCAAAAAGCTTGGGAAGAACATGGTCAATGTAGAAGGCAATGGGGTTAAGCTTGGAGTTGGGAGACTGAGGTCTGAGTTTGCTCTGCTGCCTACTGTTATGTGGCCTTGGGCATTAAGTGTTCGCCACATCAGTGGGCTTCAAGTTTCATCAGTATTATAATAATTATGTTATGATAGAAATTGAGATCATACACAAGAACCATTTCTAAAACTTAAAGATCTATAACCATGTTAATTGGTTTTAGAATTTGGTACTAATTCTTCTTGGGACATGTGATATTCAACAACTGGTTGATGTCTGGTGAAGCTCAGATAATTGTGTAACTAATAGGTGATTTCTTTGCTGTCTTCATTTTGTAGTATTAGTCAATGCCAAGCATTAGGCTCATCTTTAGGCCCAAGGGCTGGGGTAGGGGATAAAAAGAACCACAGCATGGACTACACAACCATTTGCCCTTTGTAAAGGCCACAGAATCAACTGGATTGTACCTTCAGGGGTATTTGACCTAAAGTGATAATTGCCTAGGTTCACAATTGTTTTAAGTATATTTTCAATGAAATAATGATTTTTATAACTATGATTTGTAGAATATTTTGTTGTTTGATATTTTTATGAAGAAGACGTCAGACCAGTGTATGCTCCTCAGTTTTTGTCTCGTCACAACAAAGATTTGGAGTGACGGACATTAAAGCCCCCTTGTCGTGTAACAGCTCTCAGGTCTTGGACAGACCATGTTATAGCTCTCAGGTCTCGAATGGACCGTGTTATAGCTCTTAGACAAATCAGTGTTATAGCTCAGTGTTACAGCTCTATTTTAGTTAGAAGATAGCAGGAAAATCCATCTTTGAGGTGTGAGGGCACGTCGATCCAAAGACGCGAAGGGAAGAGCACCCCAGCATGCGGGAGAGAGAGAGCCCTTTGGCTCCTCTTTTTATATGTTTTTTCCTTCCCCCCAGCCTGCCCTATGTAAATTGAGCTTAGTCAGGAGTGCTGTTCTACCTGAAGTCCTCACTTAGGTCCTCGGATCTTCCTTTGACCTTCCTCCATTCTATTTTGGTGGGCTTTTCTCTTCCTTGTCTTTTAACCACTGCCATTTTGGACTCCTTTTCCCTATTCTAACTGCCTAACAAAGAGAATGAAATAGTGGGTCATTACTATTTTCTTATTAAAAACTTAAAGCAAAGAACCTGGAAAATACACAGAAATTATTTGTATTGAGCTCTCAGCCTACAATACCTTATTACTTATTCAGCTATAGGATGTTTTCACAATTCAAAGTAAATGTTATTACCAGGGATTGGTTTATGCAATACTATGGACCAGGCCAAATATCATGCATGGATCTGGTCATTAAGTGTTAGGTCAATCCCACTCCTGCCAAACACTGTGCATAGAGGGAATCTTTTTGAATATTTTGTACAAAAGTGTTCAGACTAGATCACGTGTTGTCATCATTAAGCTGTGACCACTTAAGGTTAGCTGAAATTACTTGTCAGTATAGTTTTCTGTCAATTTTAATCCTTCCTTCATTCATCAGATATTTAATTAATGCCAACTAGATGCAAAGAATTAAGAGGAATGATGAAGAATCAGCACATTCTCAAAATGTTTATGATCTATACAGAAAAAAAGAAAATGCACAAATAATGGTATTATAGTTTAGAAAGTGATGTGTGTGGGAGAGACAGGGGAAAATCCAAATCTATGGGACAATGACTGCCTTCAGCAGTGACCCAGGTCTGGATGCAAGTCTGATGTTACAGACAGAAGTTAGCTAGTGTATTCTAACCTGCATGAAGAATCTGTTGTTTATAGAGCCCTTTGCCACTCATGTAAAAGATTCTTTCCCCCTGTTAAATACTTCCTACCCTCATGGTAATTAATTATGTTACAAAATTCTTTTCCTTTCAACTAAAAATGTGCATGCACTTTCATTTTCTCTCCAATATAAATCTCCTGCTTAGCATAGAAACCCTAAAAATTGACTTTCAAAATGATGATCATTTTTTTAATATATCCTGAAATGTAACCACAATAGGGTTTTTGATTGAATCAACATGTAATACTTTATATCTTGTGCCACACTTTGAGGTAAGAAGGTTTTTAAAGCTGTCATCCAGGTGTTTCCATGTAGGAATATATTAGGTATTGTAGTATGTAAATCTAAAAAAGATTGATTAATCTTCTAATGTGGCTCCAAATATAGCCTGAAACCTGAGTGCCTTTTTGCATATGTATAGCAGTCCCATTTTCTTCATCACTCCACTTTTCTGTTTTCCTTTATTTCTATCACATTTTATGAAATAATTTTTATTCCATTTTCCCTCATTGGTTTTTGCCCTTGACATTCTATGCAATATTTTGCCATGAAAGCAGTGGCATTTTGAAGGTGGATTTCAAAACATATTATTGCATCCAAGTCCTCCTAAAGCACTGGAAGAACTATAGCTCAGGAAGTCTTTCTTCATGTGTAGTTTTTTTGTGACATTTTTATAATTCAGCATACCCACTTCATCTTTATATTGTTTGCTATATTGAGCGCAAATCATATTTATACTCAATATATTAAAATAACACTTGAGTTCTAGGCTGCTTTATAGTTTATAAAACAGTAAAAGCTCTATTTTAATAATCTATTAGTGCCTTCCTATTTCAAACAATTGTGAAGAATGAGGAGGTAAGAGTGATCATTATTATTTCTTTTTTACATAGATAATAACTGAGGCTCACAGAGGGCAAGTGACTTGTCTTAGAGACTAAGTGTCTTCGTCTCTGCATCCATGATGAGTGACCATTCTGTATATTGCACTGTTTTAGTGTTATAGGAGGTTCTGTTTTCTTTGGGGCTTCCCATGTGGTGCAGCAGTAAAGAATCCACCTGCCAATGCAGGAGAAGCAAGAGACACAGGTTCAATCCCTAGTTCAGGAAGATCTCTTGGAGTAGGAAATGGCAACCTACTGCAATGTTCTTGCCTGGAAGATTCCGTGGGCAGAGGAGCCTGGCAGCTTACAGTCCATGAGGTTGCGAAGAGTCAGACACAACTGAGCACACACACACACACACACACACACACACACACACTGTTATCTTCTTTTAGCAGCCTAAAACTTCCAGTATACACAAATGCAGTCACAAGTGTATCTACGTTTTATTCTTCCTTACTTGGCAAGTTCATGCCCAGTATCATTTATGCTGCTGCTGCTGCTAAGTCGCTTCAGGCGTGTCCGACTCTGTGCGACCCCAGTAGACTCCTCTGTCCCTGGGATTCTGCAGGCAAGAATACTGGTGTGGGTTGCCATTTCCTTCTCCAATATTTATATCTACTTCTAAATGTGCATGGTTGATTTTGTAGACAGTGTGTCTCAGGTGACTTTGTCAGTAAACGTCAAACTTTGTAAAGATAATTACAGTGTAGTGTTAGTTGTGATCTGTAGGAATTTCCCAATTTATACAGATTATTTCTAGCTTTCTTTGTAAAAAATGTTTTCTTTCTCTTAATTATCCATACAGACTTTATTACTTAGTGAGATAAAATAGCAATGCTATATGTGGTTTTACCAATGAAGCCTAAAGCAGTGTAAGAACTCATCCAGCCTCAGGAGTTTGGTAAATATTAGCCACACTATCCATATTTTTCTACTTAAATGGATTCAGAATGTTCGATCACTAAGAGGGAAAGAGTTATGTAAGTTATGACTCAATCCAACATTTCCTCCACAGACTATGTGTTGCTACCTGGGCATAAAGCCTGAGGATTTCTAACTGAATTTGAAAACAAAACAAAATGTGACACTGGAAGGAATATTATATATCATCTGGTCCAACCTCCTCATTTTATAGATGAGAAAACCGAGAAAGTCAGTGCACTGTCAGAGGTCACAAAAAGAGCCGGTAGCAAGGTTACAGTTGGAGCCATATCTCCTAACTCTCAAGAAAGTACTGTTTGCAATATATCACAGTCTCCCCCAAAAGATGCCTCCCATGGGGTGCTGCGTCTTGAGAGTGAAGGATATTAAATTCATATTTGGCTGCTAATCATTCTCTCAGCAGCTGTATGGTATTTCATTAACCACTGCATGTAACATGCTGGCCTTTCACCTGTATTAACGTGGGCTCATTAAACTTGAGGCCAGTAATAAAAAGGACTCAACTAATACAGATATTTTGCCTTGCATGTGTTCGGCATTCTTTTGAGGCATTTTTCTCTTCACAGTTTGTGGAATAAGAAAAATAAGAAGCATAGATTTCAAGGAACGGAATATGTGTGTGGTATTCGTCTTTACATCAATCAAAAAATGGAGTAAATACTCATTTAATAGGCTTTGTAAGGACTACAAAGAGGCATCAGTGACAGCACAGCACAGAGTCTAGCATCTGGCAGGCTGGAAATTGAATGCTGGATCTGTTGTTGACTAATAAATAAGAACTGGAGCAGGTTATTCAGCCTTTCCAAACCTCAGTTTTCTCAACTGTAAGTGGGGACAAGAACAATACCCACCTCATGGGTTTTCAGTGAAGAAGAGTTGATGTACTCCTGCACTTTGCAAAGGGCTTGTTGTGACGGATGCTAGATAAATATGTTGATTTTGAGGAAGATAAAACAATGATGGTACAATTGCTTCCTGTATAGAACTTACAGTCACCTCTCACTAGAGCTATTGTTGAGGAAGCCGATTTTCCCAAGCCTTCTCCCTGTACTTCATCACCAGTACAAAACACTAACAGTTCTCCAGTGTGCAAGGAAAGGAAATGGAATCCTATTTTGTCCCTCCCAGATTCCCTGCCCACATTGTTTTACGTTCATTTTCATGAGGATGTAACTCTTCTGTGCAGTCACCCGTTAACACAGTTCCCACATGAGTTTGAAAACGCTTGAGACTCTGATTGAGTGGGGGACGGTGAGAGAGGAGAGGTCATTTGCAGGGAGATAAGCAGTAAAAAGGTAAAAGCAGAAGTTAGTCAGAGAGGAGTTCTGGCTCAGAAAGGATGAAAGCGATGTGGTTTCAGGCAGCAGTCATTGTCAGAGCAGGGGCGCACAAGTTGGTGAGTTGTGAGGGAATGAAGACCCATGTGAATTCTTGGGGTTGGTATGTGTAGTCACTATTGGGCCTCTATTTTTCAGAGTATACAATATTTAAAAGATATTTTCCTATGCATAAAAATCCATTTTTTTGATTGATTTTGCTCTTCATTCCCTTTTTTGTCCTTGCCTCCTTCCTTTACTTCCTCACTCCACCCCACTCTTTCTTTCATTTTTTTTTCTTTTTCTTTCTATTTAAATTTTTTCCAGTGCTCTGGAATCCAATATACTTATTGAACTCACCATCTCCAACATTCTGGATCATTCTCCTCTTTATGCCACAAGCATTCTCCCAACAATTCATCCTTCTGTCTGCCACCACAGAGACCTGATTACATAAAAGCATATTAGGGTACGTGTTTCCCTACACCCTGAAGAATAAAAATTAAAACCACTTTGCCCTAAATTCAGAGCCCTCCATAGATTTCCCGGCTTCACTTGCTACTATTCTTCAGGTATTTACTATGTTTAGGTTGTCTAACGGAGAAGGCAATGGCACCCCACTCCAGTACTCTTGCCTGGAAAATCCCATGGACGGAGGAGCCTGGTAGGCTGCAGTCCATGAGGTTGCTAAGAGTCGGACACAACTGAGCGACTTCACTTTCACTTTTCACTCTCATGCATTGGAGAAGGAAATGGCAACCCACTTCAGTGTTCTTGCCTGGAGAATCCCAGGGACGGGGGAGCTTGGTGGGGTCGCACAGAGTCGGACATGACTGAAGCGACTTAGCAGCAGCAGGTTGTCTAAGAATGAGTTCATCCTGTAGTTTCTTACCTTTCCATCCCTTTACTCAACCATTCCTTTCTCTTTTTTCCCCTTTTTGAGCACCACATGCTCTTTCTCCTTTTTATAATCTTTCTTCACAGCTTGAATTCCTCCTTTACTAGAAAGTCTTTAATCTCTTGCGTGCCTGCTACGTGCATGCTCAGTTTCTCAGTTATGTCCGACTCTTTTGTGACCCCGTGGACTTAGCCCTCCTCTGTCCATGGGATTCTCCAGGCAAGAATGCTGGAGCGGGTTGCCATTTCCTAGCTCCAGGGGATCTTCCTGACTCATGGATAGAACCCATGTCTCCTGCGTCTCCTGTATTAGCAGGCAGATTCTTTACCACTGCACTTGCCTGGGAAGCTCTTAGTTGAAATAAAGTGCTCATTAGGCCAGGATTATGTCAAACTGTGCACCTCTTCCTCTGCTTATCTCTTTCCTCCTTATAATTATCTACATGACCCAGATGTCAGCTGAGATCACCCAGTCCCATCCTCTGGATTTTGCTACAAAATTCCTAGAGGTTGTGCTCTCTACATCACTTTTGGCAATAAGTTCTTACTCCCACTGATTTCTGAGTCTCCCTCAAATCTCACCTCTCATTAGTCTCTATTCTTGAGGCCACCCTCAGGAATTCTGTAATCCAGCCATGAAACTGAATCCTATTTTCCTGACTATCTGCCAGATTTTTCTCCAGGTCAGGTAAGTGGGTCAGTCAGTCAGTCAGTTCAGTCGCTCAGTTGTGTCCAACTCTTTGTGATCCCATGAATCGCAGCTGGGCAGGAGATGTTATTAAAGTTTTAGGGGTTCATAGAGGAGGATTTGGGCTGCAGCAATAGAAACAGCTTAAAGTTGAATATTAGCTCTTCCTCTTTATGAAAGTCCTCCAGCCATCACACAGTCAGGTTCTGCTCCCTCTCTCTCTGTCTCTCTTTTCCTTCTCTTAATGATCTATCCTCTTCCCTCTCTTCTCTCCTTTCTTCACCCTCTGCTTCAGATTTTTCTGCATTTCTCAGGCATAGTGGTTTGGACATCTCTTTGGTTTTATTTCTTTTCAATCACTACATCAGAACTTAATCTCCTGAACTCCAAGCTAAAGATACTGCTTTAAAAGTTATCACTGTAAGCAATGTTTGTTTCTTTAGAGAAATCTGCTATACATCATTTAAATAATATGTCAGTATAAAACAGTAATGATCTTACCTCAGTTTTATCAAATATGAGTCAGTCTTCCTCACAGGCCATAAGCTGCCTTTGGAAAGAACCACATTGTCTTTGCAGCTCCAGCACCTGCACAATCTTTAGCCAAAAGCAAGTCTTTCCTCCTTTACCCTTTTCTGGCATTCCATTCATGTTAGATTTTCTTCTCTTGATTGACATTCTTCTTAACATACATCCCAGTGTCATCACTTCACAACAAAACATGCTCTGCTTGCCCTTCACTGAAGAAGCTCCACACTCTCTTATATCTTATTAAACACAGAGCAGAGGGTCAGCAGCCTCCTGGCCCCCCAGCGCTTCTTCCAAAATGTTACTCTTCTCCCCCTGGTATTTCGTTTACTTGGAAGATTTTCTTTCCCTTTCCTAACCCTCATATCTCTGTCTTCACTACTCGTCAATCAACTTTCACTTTATCCTTCAGAACTTAGCTCTAATGTCATTTCCTCTAGAAAAGTTTCACCCTCTCGGCCTGGGTTAGGTGCACATTGTCATTGCTCATCTGCCATCTGAGGTCACCTCTGCCACAGCCTTTGTCTTGGCGTACTGCTGTTGTTATTAACTACAGGTTCTTTAAGATGACAGATTGTTTTTTATATATAAAGTAAGTGTCTTGCACTGTTTTTTATTTAATTTGTGAATCACAGATGTTGTGTAAGTATATATAATTTTTAATTTTAAAAGAACCGATTTCTGTAAGTTAATTCCTTTCTGAAAGTAATTGTTTGGGATTGTCTGACATTTCAAACAACCAGCAGGATTTTTAACTCACATTCAAGATATTCATGCATGCATTCATTCAGCAATTTTTCAAGTTTGAAAAACTTATTGAGAAAAAAAAAAAAAACAAAAAAACAAAAAACTAAGCACCAAGCCAAAAACAAGGGGGAAGAAAATACATTGAGTAGCTAGATCAAAAACTAGCCGGGACCGCAAACGGGGAAGATGAAGTCAGAGGCTACTAATGATACAACAGTGGCATAAATGCAAGGATAGAAGTATCCAGAGTGCTTCAAGGGGCTCTTAATACTGGGGAGAGTGGGAAGTCAGTAGAGGACATTATTAAGATCCTGTGAATACTGAACTGAGACAAAACACCAAATGGACATGTCCCAGGTTAAAATCACAGGGTGAGCTCCTTCCTAGCATGAGCAAACACGGTCATACAGAGCATGGTACACAGTGCAATGTAAGCAGTTAAAGCTTGTGGGAATAAATTGGCAGGGATGAACTTTACAAATGTTATTCCATTTAATGCTTATACCAACATCGTGAGTTAGATATTATCATTTTCATTTCATTGATAAGGAAAATTAGTAGCAGAATGGTTAAGTAATTGGCACATAGTCAATAGCGAATGGGTGTAAAACTGTGATTTTAATGCAAATTTGACTTCTAAATCAGTATCCTAACCACTATTCAAATGTTGCCTTTCTGCTTTCACTGTGAAGCATGAGTTATCATTGCTTCTGACTGCCACAGACATCAAATTTTTGATCATAAGTTGTCCACTTAAATTTATCAGGTTAAACTAATGGTTACATTTCACTGATATCATATATTTTGCATGTCCAGCCCCAGTGTCCCAATTTGTAATACTGGGCACCATGTAGTATTATGATAACATAATGTACAGATGGTCCTCTCTCTTTCTCCTTACTGTTTTCCACTGTCCAAATTTGATAATATCTTGAAAAAATGCTTACTATTATATCAGTGATAAAGTATTACAAGCCAGTTATTCATGGGGAAAACCCAAGTTTCTAAATGTAAGCCACATTAAAGCAGATTATGGAATAAAATGCAGGATCCAATGTAAGCAATTAATTGCTATCATAATTGAAGGGAGGGAAGAAGAAAAATTAGTGAATTCAGACAGAACAGAACAGAACAGACCTTTCATTTCTGTTTCCCATACTTTCTTGCATCACACCAAGCACGTAGTGATTTAATTAGGGTGTGTTAGGAACACACTAAGAGAACCCAGGCTCCCAATCATTGTGCTCCTACATTTTTATTTTAAGTATCCAAAAGTACTCCATTGCCTTTCTGAATTTTGTTAAAGACTAAGTCTTGGAAGGTTTATTGTCTTTACTTTTTGTTTTGTTGATCATTTGATTGAGATTAAATAAATAGTTTTCCAAGGATCTTCATATACAATGCCTTTCAGTTCAGTTCAGTTCATTTCAGTTCAGTTCAGTCGCTCAGTCATGTCTGACTCTGTGACCCCATGAATCGCAGCACGCCAGGCCTCCTTGTCCATTACCAACTCCCAGAGTTCACTCAGACTCACATTCATAAAGTCAGTGATGCCATCCAGCCATCTCATCCTCTGTCGTCCCCTTCTCCTCCTGCCCCCAATCCCTCCCAGCATCAGGGTCTTTTCCAATGAGTCAACTTCCCATGAGGTGGCCAAAGTACTGGAGTTTCAGCTTCAGCATCATTCCTTCCAAAGAAATCCCAGGGCTGATCTCCTTCAGAATGGATTGGTTGGATCTTCTTGCAGTCCAAGGGTCTCTCAAGAGTCTTCTCCAACACCACAGTTCAAAAGCATCAATTCTTCGGACTCAGCCTTCTTCACAGTCTAACTCTCACATCCATACACGACTACTGGAAAAACCATAGCCTTGACTAGACGGACCTTAGTTGGCAAAGTAATGTCTCTGCTTTTGAATATACTATCTAGGTTGGTCATAACTTTTCTTCCAAGGAGTAAGCGTCTTTTAATTTCATGGCTACAGTCACCATCTGCAGTGATTTTGGAGCCCCCCAAAATGAAGTCTGATACTGTTTCCACTGTTTCCCAATCTATTTCCCATGAAGTGATGGGGCCAGATGCCATGATCTTCATTTTCTGAATGTTGAGCTTTAAGCCAACTTTTTCACTCTCCTTTAGATAACAACAACACTAGATATGCTTGATATATAATTCAGTGTGACACTAGCCCTAGTGAATAAGAGATACTTATAGAATTACTAGCAGTGATAATTACACACATTACGTATAGAAATTATTCAACCTTTAATGTAGCAAGGGACAGTTCCTTGTGCAGAATAGGCATTTGATATTGTATATGTTGAATAAATGACAAAAGATAGTGTAACTAAGTCGTATGTGAACATGTTTTTGTGAAAAAATTAATTCTTAGTCATGAAGCATACTATATCATTTACACTTAATTTATTCTTCAATCTGTCAGTGTGTATACACACACACTATATTTATATATATATGCACACACACATATATATACATGGATTTCAGGTTTATACTGAGTGCAAAATATATATGCCATTTGTAACACACACATATATATTGCACTCAGTGTGTGTATATATATGTGTGTGTGTGTTTTAACAGTATATGAAATATATATATTTATATCACACTCAGTATAAACTTGAAATCATTTTGTCTTTTAACTTATTACCATTTGGTTATCAAAGAAATTACCTTTCTTGCCTTCATTGTTTCAAATCAGGTAAGAGGGTACGATTGAAAAATAGAGTTGATCTCTTACAGCACTGTGCTGCTGTTACTGCTGCTGCTAAGTTGCTTCAGTTGTGCCCGACTCTGTGCGACCCCATAGATGGATGCTCCCCCGTCCCTGGGATTCTCCAGGCAAGAGCACTGGCGTGGGTTGCCATTTCCTTCTCCAATGCAGGAAAGTGAAAAGTGAAAGTGAAGTCCCTCAGTCGTGTCCGACGCCCCCCCCCCCCCGGCTCCTCTGCCCATGAGATTTTCCAGGCAAGAGTACTGGAGTGGGGTGCCATTGCCTTCTCCGTACAGCACTGTAGACCGAAGCTATTAGCCAACTTCCTGCCATTCTCATAAAAAATATGCAATTTAAACTGGGAGATACTAGTGCTTGCTTCTATTAGAAATAAGAATCCTCTTCTACTTCATAATATGCTCAATTACCTTTAGATTGATCCATGAATAAATTATAATCCAAATAGACTTCTTTACCTTAAAGCTTTGCTGGCTTAAGGTATCCTTGTTGATTCATTATGTTGTCACTTTTCTATCGGCAATGTAATGCTTTTAATATCTGGATAGAGACAGTTTTAGTGTGAGATACTGTTATCTTTAAATGAGTAGGATTTAGCTTTTCTGGTGAGGACAATTTCATCAATGATGAATCCCTGGAGAAACTATTGAAACAAAAATCACACCATTTCTGAGCTTTGTTCAGCTCATCAATTACGAAGCAGCTTTTGAGAGTCCTAAAGAACTTTTTCTTTTGTTTAAGAAATATAGCATGACGCTCAAACCTCTCACTTGGAGTTACCGCAGGCTACAACTTTTTCTGCAAGAAAATAATGAATGAAGAGGAAAAGCTCCTGCTGCTGGCTCTGTCAGGGCCTGCTGCTTCTCCTCCTGCAATAGGAAATCAATTAACTGTATGTTCAGGCAGAGATTTGAGCTAAATGCTTTATTAATCATCACTGATTGCACACATATACAGTGGCCCACTATGCCTTCACCTTCACTCTTTTTTTTTTTTTTGCTCTGGTTTGTCCCCTTGGCAAGATCTAAACACAGACATATGCCTAAGTGTAATATATGGTCCTCAGATGCAAGGGGCAATTGATCTTTTTATTTTCAGAAAACTTAACTTTTCAAATGTTCAGTTCTAGGCTATCTTAGAGGCATTTAAATATGAGCAACATAGTAATGATGTTTTAAAAGCACTGAAATTTCTTATACTAATGCAGAAAGCAAAATGACTATGTATGGCAACCTTGAAGTTTTGGAAGCTGCTCCTACAACACTTCAGTCTCCATATGGCAGTGAGAAACTACATGCGAATAGACCCTCATTGATTTGGAGATAAATGGCAGAACATCGAAGGGGCAGTCAGTGATCTGTGTGGATGTGCTGTCAATTTAAAGAAAACTTTGACAAGAGTTTTCTTGCTTTTCCACTGTTTTCTTCAACACACAGAGAAAATCCTGTAAGAACCTTTATGTTAAATTGAGAACCTCTCCTTTGGATAAATTATAAAAGAGTAACATTATAATTATAGCACGATTAGTCATGAAAAGGCTGCATTAGTTAAATATGGCAAATATTGTCAGCCACTGCAAAAAAAAAAAAATGCACCAAATAACAAGGGGTTGGTGCAAGCTGTATTCTATTCTAAATCAAACGATTTTTCTATTATTATTATTAATTACTATTATCGTTATTGGAACACTTAAATCATCACAGTTTAAATGTAACTACTTTATTTCTCTTTGGATAAGCAATAATTTAAGTGGAAAAGAAATATCTCCTCTGGTCTATGTTTAAAAGTAGATTAACAAGTTCCAAGAATGATTTCTTTTGAATAACTTTATAGAACATTTTTGGTGGAATGAGACAGTGTTGAATAAGGTAAGACCTGTCAAGGAAGAGGATAATGGGTCAGATTTTCATAAAACTTGCCATCCTCATGAGGGATCTGCTAGCCTCAGAGGTCATGTGTTTCACACTAACAAATCTTGATAATCTTCAAGGATGTAAGATTAGGGTGCAAGTATCCTTAATGTAAAAGTGTGGTGAGAGTGATATTCTGACAAGATTTGTATCAAGTGGACATGCATTTACCGCCTTCTGAGGTGTTATCAGGACCCTAAGGGGCACTGGCACCAAGTGTAATCCCTAACACCTCATGTGCCAGGGGAAGAGTCATTTCAGTAGAGGATACTCTAAGCAAGCTTATCTTTTCTATATTAAAGTGCCTTAAATATGTGATAATATTAAGGATTTTTTTATACTGTATGCATTTTAATAGGATAGCATCACTTATTTTATGATAAAATAGATACAATATATTCATATATTCTCTCCCTCCATCATATCATTTCACATATTACTGTAATCATTAAATATAGTAATTTAGGAAAGCATTAAGGTGCAGAGATGAAGTGTATAGTTCAGGTTTAATTGTATGTAAATTAAATTGGCATTCATAACATTGTTTCTATTTGCTCGACTTGACATAATTACAGTAAATTGATAATGGAAGTAACAATCTCAGATAGTTACACATGAGTATTTTCTGCCAATATAAATTTCCAGTTGCAGTTTGGCTGAATTGTAGCATAGTTTAAGTTTGGTTTACCTACCCTATTGACATCTCTAAAGGGCCAGAGAACTCACTTTCCTAGGGCATTATGCAACCTGGCATGTAGAGGCCAGTGTTTTGAAACAACTATAATTTTGTACCAGAGTACTTGCTAGGTCAGAGATCAGTATGACCTTGGAGTGCTGTAGTTTCCCAAGCCTTCCTCGGCTAGATAAATGTGCTTTATTCTGCAGAAGAGGCGGGAGGGGGTTATTTTTGCAGTCTTAGAAAAGAGACCTAGCAGTTCCAGGTTACAAACAAACACAAAACATTTGGAATTCAATGGCGCCTATCCTCAGCAGTATATGTCAGTAAAAGTGAAGATCAAAGGTTCTAGAAGAGAAGGACAAAGTGAAGAGGAAATAATTGTAGGATAATGAATAATAGGAGGGCATATTCATGTTAACTTGAAACCACTTAGCATTTTTCCATGACACCCAGGTATCTTTCTAAATGAACTTTGTAAAGTACAATTAAATAACCTTGAGATTTAAAACTACACAATGTGATTTTGAATACTGATGGAGTTTAAGCAATGTGATATTTCTTCTGCTTTTTGTTTCTATTTTTGCCACCTTCATGCAAATAAAGTTTATTTTCCTTTTCTGTACAGAGAAATCAATATTTTTACCATTCTGTTTTTCAGCTATTCCAGTAGACTGCAATCAATAATCTTAGTTACCATCTTTAAAGAGATGTAGTAAGAATTTGAACACAATAAAATAGAGATACAGATTAGAACTTTGGCAAAGTATCTTTGCTATTGACAAAAGCATTTGTCAGAGACTGGGCTGTGTCTATACTGTGCTAAAAACCTGATGAAGAGGAAAAAAATCATCAATAGGTTTCACCTTCTGTCCATATGAACTAAACAAATGGTCTGACTAATAGCTATTGTTTTAAGTGAATGGTCTGCTTTTGCCATTGTGAATTTTATTCTGTTTTTAGGGATGTATTTTAAATTAACATTTGTATATCTAACACATACATATTTGGTAAAGGTATTGTGATATTGTGTTCTTTTTAATAATTAATGAAATCTAATACCTAGAAGACTAATGGTCCAAGAATGAAGACCTTGTTGCAGTTTACCTGAACCAATCTTCAAACACACATTTTGTTTGTTCATATATTTATGTGTTTATATTCTCACTTTTTCTATCCTGTGAACTAACATGCTTTGTTATTTGTGTGTTTTCCTATTAGAAACTGCCAAGCTTTGGACCTTATCTTGAGAAGCGCAAGAAAATCATAGCAGAGGAAAAGTTTAGACTGAAAGAAGAAAATGCGACCTTTCCACCACTTGCAAGAAACCATTTTATCCCCAAAAAACCTATTCCTTCTGTTAAGGTAAAGATTAAGCTATGTGTGTTTTTATATATATGTCTATTTTACTGTTTAGTTTGTGTTTATTTCCTGCTTAAATACATCACTGGTTTTGTTTTTAAAATATATTGAAAGTTTAAAAAATTTTGGTCTCTGATGACAAGATAGCCTATTTTGTATGCATGCATGCTCAGTTGCTAAGCTGTGTTTGACTCTTTTGCATTATATGGACTGTGGCCCACCAGGCTCCTCTGTCCATGAAATTTCCCAGACAAGTATACTGGAGTGGGTTGCCATTTCCTCTTCCAGGAGATCTTCCTGTCCCGGCGATTGAATCTGTGTTTTCTGCATTGCAAGCAGATTCTTTACCACTGAGCCGCTGGGGGAGCCCTGCATGATCAATATGCACCATCAATACCAACATGATACTTTATATTGTAGAAACCTTTCTCTGGTTTAGCCTGGGAAAGTCTGTTCAGATTTGGGTTTTATAATAATTTTCTGGATAATATCAAAAATTATTATTAAGATGGAATTATATATGCATTATATCTCTTGTTTTTCTTCAACTTTTTCATTTGAAACAGATGTAGATTCACATACAAGTGTAAGAAATAATACAGAGAGGTCTTGTGTACCCTTTACATAGTGTCTGCAATGTTCAGTTCAGCTCAGTTCAGTCGCTCAGTCATGTCCCGACTATTTGCGACCCCATGAATCCCAGCAGGCCAGGCCTCCCTGTCCATCACCAACTCCCGGGGTTCACTCAGACTCACGTCCATCAAGTCAGTGATACCATCCAGCCATCTCATCCTGGGTTGTCCCCTTCTCCTCCTGCCCCCAATCCCTCCCAGCATCAGAGTCTTTTCCAATGAGTCAACTCTTCGCATGAGGTGGCCAAAGTACTGGAGCTTCAGCTTTAGCATCATTCCTTCCAAAGAAATCCCAGGGTTGATCTCCTTCAGAATGGACTGATTGGATCTCCTTGCAGTCCAAGGGACTCTCAAGAGTCTTCTGCAACACCACAGTTCAAAAACATCAATTCTTCGGCGCTCAGCTTTCTTCACAGTCCAACTCTCACAGGCATACATGACCACTGGAAAAACCATAGCCTTGACTAGATGGACCTTTGTTGGCAAAGTAATGTCTCTGCTTTTGAATATGCTCTCTAGGTTGGTCATAACTTTTCTTCCAAGGAGTAAGCGTCTTTTAATTTCATGGCTGCAGTCACCATCTGCAGTGATTTTGGGGCCCCCAAAAATAAAGTCTGACACTATTTCCACTATTTCCCCATCTATTTCCCATGAAGTGATGGGACTAGATGCCATGATCTTGGTTTTCTGAATGTTGAGCTTTAAGCCATATTTTTCACTCTCCTCTCTCACTTTCATCAAGAGGCTTTTTAGTTCCTCTTCACTTTCTGCCATAAGGATGGTGTCATCTGCATATCTGAGGTTATTGATATTTCTTCCGGCAATCTTGATTCCAGCTTGTGTTTCTTCCAGCCCAGCATTTCTCATGATGTACTCTGCATAGAAGTTAAAGAAGCAGGGTGACAATATACAGCCTTGGCGTACTCCTTTTCCTATTTGGAACCAGTCTGTGGTTCCATGTGGAGTTCTAACTGTTGCTTCCTAACCTGCATATAGGTTTCTCAAGAAGCAGGTCAGGTGGTCTGGTATTCCCATCTCTTTCAGAATTTTCCACAGTTTATTGTGATCCACACAGTCAAAGGCTTTGGCAGTCAATAAAGCAGAAATAGATGTTTTTCTGGAACTCTCTTGCTTTTTTGATGATCCAGCAGATGTTGGCAATTTGATCTCTGATTCCTCTGCCTTTTCTAAATCCACCTTGAACATCTGGACATTCACGGTTCACGTATTGCTGAAGCCTGGCTTGGAGAATTTTGAGCATTACTTTACTAGCATGTGAGATGAGTGCAATTGTGCAGTAGTTTGAGCATTCTTTGGCATTGCCTTTCTTTGGGATTGGAATGAAAGCTGACCTATTCCAGTCCTGTGGCCACTGCTGAATTTTCCAAAGTTGCTGGCATATTGAGTGCAGCACTTTCACAGCATCATCTTTCAGGATTTGAAACAGCTCAACTGGAATTCCATCACCTCCACTAGCTTTGTTTGTAGTGATGCTTTCTAAGGCCCACTTGACTCCACATTCCAGGATGTCTGGCTCTAGGCAATGTAACATGTTGTAAAACTGTAGTACAGTAACACAACCAGGAAAATGACAGAGATACAACCTACTGATCTTATTCAGATTTCTTCAGTTGTACTCTCCTCATTTGCATGTGTGCATACATGTGTTTTTAGTTCATGCAGTTTCACCCCATGTGTAGGGTCTTGTGTCCTGTGTGCACCACAGTCAGATACAAGATTTCTATCAGCATAAAGATCCCTCAGCTTGCCCCTTTATAGCCGCATCTACTTCACTCCTGCCCACCTCCCTCAAGATAGAATTATTTTAAAGCAATCATAATGAAAACAAAAGGAAACGGTGTGGTATTACAGGCCTATATTTTCTCTGAAATCACGGTCACTGAATGTGCTTTGCATTCACTGAAACCTGTTCTTCTCTGTTCAGTGACTATCTACTCCTACATCCCCATTTTCTGGTTGAAGCATCAGTTGAAAAGCTTGCTCTTAGGAGTTTTCTGGAATTCCTCTGTTACCTCTCTTTAGTAGTCAAATTGGAACCCTTAAACATGTCTTATAACTATGAGAGAGGAAAAAGTGTACCCTATAAAAAAAAAAAAAAACAGTGGAATTTTGACTTGATGTTGGGAGGGTTAAATGAGTCAGAGTTCTGAAACGAAATATGGAAGTGGCTGAACACAAAATCTACCAGCACTTCAATGCCATAATTCCAAATAAAGTGAATACTTGGGACTTTCAATAATGAAATAGCCCCAAAGAGTCTCTTGAGTTGTTTCCTCTAAATTATTTGTGTGCTACTGAAAGGATGATGTGGACACAGATGGTAAAGAAGAAGCTGGATCCTTCAGCTCTTCACAACTGCCCCCCATGTTTGACTGTAACTACTATATGATTTGGGGTTAAGTGGGAATTGTGGGTCTGTTTCTCTAGTTAATTAGTTTGAAGTAAACATAAGATCTCCATCTTTTCTGTATGTATAAAAGAATCAAAAGAAAAATATTATTTATATTTGAAATAAAAGAATTGCAATGTAAAAGCATTGCAACTTTTTCCAGTCTTCTATTCCTTCATAGCATCCAATCCTATCACTTCATGGCAAATAAATGGGGGAAAGTAGAAACAATGACAGACTTTATTTTCTTTGGCTCTAACATCACTGTGGATGGTGACTACAGCCATGAAATTAAAGACACTTGCCCCTTGGAAGAAAAGCTATGACAAACCTAGATAGCATATTATAAAGCAGAGACATCACTTTGCCAACAAAGGTCTTTATACTCAAAGCTATGGTTTTTCCAGTAGTTATGTATAGATGTGAGAGTTGGACCATAAAGAAGGCTGAGCACTGAAGAACTGATGCTTTCAAATTGTGGTGCTAGAGAAGACTCTTGAGAGTCTCTTGGACAGTGAGGAGATGAAACTAGTCAATCCTGAAGGAAATCAACCCTAAATATTCATTGGAGGGACTGAAGCTGAAGCTCTGATACTTTGGCCACCTGATGCAAAGAGCCCACTCATTGGGAAAGACCTTGATGCTGGGAAAGATTGAGGGCAGGAGGAGAAGGGGGTGACAGAGAATAAGATAGTTGGATGGCATCACTGACTCAATGGGCATGAATTTGAGCAAACTCCGGGAGATAGTGAAGAACACTAGGGAAGCCTACTGTGCTGCACTTCATGGGGTTGCAAAGAGTGGATCACAATTTAGCAACTAAACAACAACAAATTCCTTCAGGAAATATAGAAGCAAAACAAAAAGAGAACAATAATTTAATTAATCTTCACAATACCTGGGATAGGTATATATTACGTATGTGTCAGTGACTCAGTTGTGTCTGACTCTCTGTGACCCCATGGACTGAAGCCCTCCAGGCTCTTCTGTTCATGGGATTCTCCAGGCAAGAATACTGGAGTGGGTTGCCATTTCCTTCTCCAACATATATTATGTATAAAGGTGTATATATATGGGCTTCCCAGGTGGGTCAGTGATAAAGAATCTACCTGCCAGTGCAGGAGATGCAGGAGATGTGGGTTCAACCCCTGAATCAGGAAGATCCCCTGGAGGAAGAAATGGCAACCCACTCCAGTATTCTTGCCAGGAGAACCCCATGGACAGAGGAGCCTTGTGGGCTACCGTCCATGGGATCACAAAGCACTGGACACAACTGAGCAACTGACCACACAACAACTCTGTGTGACAGAGTTGTTCTAGGCTTAATTCAGAAAACTATTTTCCCATTAATGTAATTTGCTAAAATCTTACAAACTTTGCTATGTATTTCAATGAAGGAAACAGCTTCTTAAGAATTCCTTGCAGTGACTTTCTTCAAACATGGGCTACTTCCTAAAATGGCACTGGTACACCCAAATTCAATTTCATTAAATGTTTATGGCATTGCAGTAAGTAGACAATCTTAAGATATGTCATTGTTTTATCCAAGATGACTTCGTGTATTATCTGGACTCCATTCCTCCCTGACTTGCCAAGAATACTGGAGTGGGTTGCCATTTCCTCTTTCAGGGAATCTTTCTGACCCAGGGACTGAACCTGTGTCTCTTGCATCTCCTGCATTGGCAGGTGGGTTCTTTTACCACTGCACCACCTGGGAAACCCCTCTATCACCCTGCTTGGGTTCAACTCATGGCACTGCCATTTAGCAGCTATATGAACTTGCCTCAGCTAACTAATCTGTAAGATGGGCATAATAAAAGAGTCTGCCTCATGGAGTTATAAATTAGGTAGTGTGTGGAGTGCATTTTAGTCTGTGCTGATGTGCTCAGTCATGGCCAACTCTCTGTGACCCCATGAACTGTAGCCCGCCAAGTTTCTCTGTCCATAGAATTTTCCAGGCAAGTATACTGGAGTGGGGTTGCCATTTCCTTTTACAGCTTTTTAGTCTACACCTAAATATATCCTAAATAAATGTTATCTGCTATTAGTTATGATGTTAGGAATGGACAAGTTGAAGGAGGTAACCGGTTAGGGTGACTTTCCATTTCCTTATATCCAATAAAATGAGCTTAAGAGTGTAAAGCTCTGGAGGTCAACCAAGCTGAAAGTTTTGAAGAAGTTCATGTATTTTTCAGGAAATCTTTATTGTATACTTACCATGAGACAAGCAATGTGCTAAGAATTGGACATCTATAGCACAAAAAATAAAGCAGATACAGCCTCTATCCTCATGAAACATATAGAACAGAGAAAGAAACATAAAATTATGTTCATAGTACACACTGTAAAGAAAAAATGCAAGATGTATGCAGTCTTTTTCATAGCATGACCTAGTTTAGATTGAAGGGGATGAGGAAAGCCTCTTTAAGGAAGTGGCATTTAAGGACTGTCGACTGGGTAGTGACTAGAAGGTTAAGAAGAAAAGGGGATATTCCCAGTGATAGGGTAATGGAAACAGACACAGAGGCGAAATTGATGAAGTCCTGTTAATTCTTCTAAAACGTAGTGATTCTTTTATACACTGGGATATAAGGAATGGTAAGGAGTTGCAATTAAGGAGATTAAGATGCTTAGATTATTGATAGTACCACTAACTAAAATAAAGAAAAATAAAAGATAATGAATCAGGGTTTTTTTCTTGGTGTTTTTAGGTTTGATGAGTTTTTTGATGTGGATGAAAAATATAGATTTGAACATACTGAAGTTAGTGAACTCAGGCTAATTATGGACCTGTGCTGGAGGATATAAAGAGAAAAGAACTAACATACTGACCGCCTACCAGTTGCCAGACACAAGACAGTAGCTTCTCATATATTTTCATTTCTTGCTTAACCTAATAGCCTATGAGGGAATAGGAAATTCTGGGGAAGAAAATGGGATCAAGTGATCAAAGAAATAAGAGAATAACCAGAAGGACATGGTGATGTGGAGGGGGTGGGGAAGAGGAAGTCTGAGGACGCGGACCACAGGTCAGAAAGTGCTACTCATCTTAGCAAAGGTATCCAATACTGTTTTATTGTGTCTTTCACATGTAACCACTGAGATTTCAATTTCCAATTGGCAGTAATTGTCCTATATACCCACACATCCATTTTGTCATTCATCCAATGACTATTAATATCCACTCACTATGTTCCAGCAATGATCTAGTCACCAGCAAGTCAGTAGTGAACAAAACAAAAGCCCAGTTCTGAGGGTGCCTACATTTTAGTGAGAACAGACAATAAACAAATGAGCAAGTGGATACATACTGTTATCAGATGGTCACAGTGCTGTGGAGAAGATTCAGCAGGGTTTGGAGAAAAGGAATTGCTGGAGAGGTTGGTCAGGGGTTGCCTGCCTGGTTAAATGGCATGAGTAGACACTTCACAGAGAGAGAGTGATAAACGCGGATAAGCACCTGAGGGTACAACATTCCATTCAGAAGCAACAGAAAATGCAAAGACTCTGAAGTAGGAAAGTCCTTGGCAGGAAACTATGGAGGCTTTTTTAAAGGATGAATGATGTAATCAGACTCAGTTTTTCAAAGGATCATCTGACTGCAGCGTTGAGCAAGACCCTAGATGGGCAAGGACAAAAGCAGGGAGACTAGTTAGAAGGCTATTGCAACAAGATAGGGGAGACATTGGCAGGAGGGAGAATACATACTAGATGTCAGAAGGCCACAACTCCATTGTTCTCAATGAAGTGATGTGTGTGAAAGTATCGTACTAAGCATGTTTGCCCAGCGGCTCAGTTGTGTCCAACTGTTTGTAACCCCATGGGCTGTAGTCCGTGAAGTTCCTCTGTCCATTGGATTCTCCAGGCAAGAATATCGTAACCGGTTGCCATTTCCTTCTCCCCGGCATCTTCCCAACCAAAGGATCAAACCTGCAGCTCTTGTATCTCCAGCACTGGCAGGTGGATTCTTTACCACTGAGCCACCTGGGAAGCCCCCTCACCTAGAGCATGCTGCTGCTAAGTCACATCAGTCGTGTCCGACTCTGTGCGACCCCATAGACGGCGGCCCACCAGGCTCCCGTCCCTGGGATTCTCCAGGCAAGAATAATGGAGTGGGTTGCCATTTCCTTCTCCAGTGCATGAAAGTGAAAAGTGAAAGTGAAGTTGCTCAGTCGTGTCTGACTCTTCGCGACCCCATGGACTGTAGCCTACCAGGCTCTTCCATCCATGGGATTTCCCAGACAAGAGTACTGGAGTGGGGTGCCATTGCCTAAAGCATAGTTCTATTCAAATGTAAGGGGACACAGTTATTGTCCCTTTCATACAAACTCCTCGCCCATTCCCCATTAATTCCCACTCCATCTGGATGACATTGAAATTAATAGTCACATTCCCTTTAAGAGTCATTTTATCTCTGCATGTGAACCAGACACCGCTTCCCCGTGCTTTTACTGTCTCACTGTACCACACTTACCCCGGCACACTACGCTCCTCCCTCTGCTGCTTCATCATTACTTCCATGTTTTCTGTACAGTTTCTTCCATGCTTGACATAACCATTTTTCATTCTTCCCTTTTTCCTGAGGCTCTGGGTTATCTGTTTTCATGCTTAATATTTTTTCTGTCCACCCATCTGTTTATTTTAGCTTGTTTGTTCTCTCCTCTGCTGGCCTCTTTATAGATTCCTCTGTTCAATAGTTTAAACTCCATGACAATGCTTTGTTTATCCTCTCAGCTAGCACAGTATATTATTCCCCATCTGCTATAAAGAGGGCCCCAGTGCCCCACAAAGTTAACTAAGCCCCTCTTGTCTGAACAAGTTTTTCAGCCATGCATTCAAGTTTCTAATCTACCCCCATCTTCCCTGGTTATGAGTGTGACAATATTATTTCTAAGCAAGCCATGCTCAATAGATCTCATCTTTTGTTCTTCTTTTTCTTTCAAATACCTCAGATAAGAAGTAATGGTCTGCTGCTACAGAGGTAGGCAGTTTCAATATCAGTCACTCAGTAAATATTTATTGGGTATTTGCTATGTGACTGGCAGTGTGCTAAGGACTGGGTCTATTTCCAGAGACATACAAGGTACACAGTCCAAGGCACCACAGTTTTCCTGATCTCGGAGGAGACGTAGTGCCAACGTATATTTATTATGCACTCACTGCAATCCAGGAATTGTGCTAGAAACTGGGAATACAACATGAATTTTAAAAAGAAAGATATCTATCTTTGTGGAGCTCATAATCTAACAAGGGAGAAAGACACATGTTAAAAATTATTTACAGTTCATTCAAATGTGTACAAAATGCTCTGGGAACAGAGAGGAGTGAAAGGGATTAGTTCTGCCTCGGGTAATTGTGGAAAGCTTCACAGAGATGGTGATATTTAACATGGAGTTTAATAAATTAGTGTTAATTAAGCAGAGAATTAATAATAAAAGCTAATATTTATTGAGTACTTATGAGGTTTCAGGCACTGTTCTGCATGCCTATGAATTAACTCATTTAAGCCTCGCTATAGCCCTATCAGGTACCCATATTTTCCCTAGTTTACTGATTAAGTAATTAATAAACAGAGAGGTTAAATAACTTATCTAAGGTCACACAGCTAGGAAGATGTCAAAACTAAGATTTGATTCCAAAATCTGGCTCTAGAATTTGAGCCCTTAATCACGATCTTCTACTGTCTCTCATGAAAGGGAGGGGGAAAAAAAAAAGGAAGATGGCATTTTAAGCATAAGAGTATGTTGGCCAAGCATAGTATTAATACATACTTGGAATAATTTGCAACCATGAGATCTTAAATCCAATGCAACTCATTCTTTTGTTCAATAAGATTTATAGAAAGGACCAAACTAAGAGGTAATAATGAGGAAAATAACCCAGTTTTCTCCATTGGTCTTAATATAATGTGAAAGGGCAAGGGGATGTACTGATTACACTTCAAAGAATTTCAGCTGGAGCGCCAGGCGTTACACAGTGGTACACAGTGACTAAGGGGTCCCTAAGAGCTAGAGGTCTTTGCTAGCCAACATGGTGTCCAGGTTCTCCTTGCATCCTTGGAAACTAAAAACTGGTCTCAGAGACTGTCCGTCCTACAGCAAGGAATAGTCTAGGGCCCTAGAGTCAGCTGGGCTTCCCTGGTGGCTCAGATGGTAAAGTGCCTGTCTGCAGTGTGGGAGACCCAGGTTCAATCCCTGGATTGGGACAATCCCCTAGAGAAAGAAATGGCAGCCCACTCCAGCACTCTTACCTGGAAAATCCCATGGACAGAGGAACCTGGTAGACTACAGTCCATGGGGTCTCAAAAGTCGGACACGACTGAGCGACTTCACTTTCACTAGAGTCTGCTTAGCATCCAGTCAGTTTCCTCTTTACCAACCCTACATCTTGGCTTCTACTTCATCCGTGACACAGCCTTTATTGTACATATTGCCATATGGTGTGGCTTTCACTCTTGTGAAAGAAATTGAAAGAAAAGGATTCTGAGGAAGAGGAGGGTAATCCAAATCAGTATTGGAAGACTGAAGGGGAAGAATGAGATAAAGTAAGCAAAAGAGAGCTGGCCTCCAGCAATAGAAAAAAGTCTTCTCAAAGATGAACCAGGACCTTCTGAAGAAGCTCCTGACATTCCACAGGGTCCCTGTGCTAGAGAAAAGAAGCCAAACAGGAGGCAGTTTTGTCTCTTGGCTGAAGAAAACTGAAGTGACAGTGTGCATATTTGGCCCTGCTAAATAAGAAACATGCTTTATTCCCAGGCAGCGTATAACAGAGATCTGAGATTCTGCCAAGACTTATAAAGTTCCCCGAATGCTTCCCACTTCTGTTGATATATATGAGAATGAATTTTCATTCTCTTTATGAAGTCAGGAATGTATCTCTAACGTCTTTGAATTTCTGCGAAGGAAAATGAATGGTTTAGGGGCACTAGTGATGTTTTCATCTCTTCTTCCTGCTGCTTCTAGTAAGAGATGGACTGCATCTCATAAGACTGGCAAGACTGTGGGCAGGAGACCAGTCAGCCTGATCGAGTGGTTTATTATTTCAACTGAGTTGTGAGGGGAAGGAGAAAAGTACTCAGAGAAAACTGTAAGGCCATATTATATACTATGAAGCATAAAAGGGATGGCAGAGCAAAAAAAATACTGGAGGACTTCCCCAGCAATTTTCAGAAGATACCAGAGAAATGGGCAGGAGGTATTCACATTCTCAGTTGTCTGCATACAGACAAGTAGGAGATGAAAAATTGTCAAACAGAACTTTAAAACACGCGAAAAGAATTTTTGGTAAAAAATCATCTCTTAAGTCTTGTGAGGATATTTTGAAATGTGATTCTTGACTGGAATATGATGATGGAAAGGTGTATCTTGTTTGAAATAAATAGGTCTAATCAAAGGGCTAGAGGAGAAGCAATATATGTCAAAAAGATGTGCACATGCATGGAAATCCACATACCTGAAGGTAAAGCATGGAGGAAGCAGCTGCAGGAGAGTATGAAAGGAGAGCAGAAGTGTTATCCTGGGATTACATCAGAGATCTCGTAACCAGATGGTTAATATGGACGGGCAAGATAGAGCAGCAATGTAAGCCTTTATAGACTTCAGATGAAAGTCCCACTCCACTAAAGGCAAAACATCGGAAAAATTATTGAATTGCCTTGTTGGAAATTTAATCTCACAAAAGAGAAAGAAGCAAATGAGGGACTTACTGCACTGGCTTATTTCTGGCTCTTTATAAAAATCTGTTTGTGGAAAATGGCAGCTAAAAGAATCTTAAAGAAAAGTAACCATTCTATATCATCTTAGAGTTCATTAGGCCATATAAAGGAAGTCTGAGGTAAAATGTACAAGTATGCCACCTTAAGTGAATCTACTTTCAGGAAATTCAGAAACAATAGAAAACAATCCTGTAGTCAGAGCTCTAACTTGAACATTGTAGAATGTAGTTTGTTAAATTTTTTTTAAAAAAGGGAAAGAGGAAACACCTATTACTTTGAATAGATGGTATATAATTAATTTACAATCAGAACTGTTCAATTCCTATTATCTGTCTGCTGCTGCTGCTAAGTCGCTTCAGTTGTGTCCAACTCTGTGCGACCCCATAGACGGCAGCCCACCAAGCTCCGCCATCCCTGGGATTCTCCAGGCAAGAACACTGGAGTGAGCTGCCATTTCTTTCTCCAATGCACGGAAGTGAAAAGTGAAAGTGTATCTGTCTAGCATCCCCATAAAGAATGCTCTCAGAACCGAAAAGAACAGGGAAAAAATATTCAAGAATTGAATAAGGTAAGGATACAGTAAAAACACATTATATTTAGCCTCATTAAATGCATTTAAATATAAAGTGTCTGGCAAGAACTTGCTACTTTAAAGCCTGAACCAACCCACATAAAAAGAATACAGTGATCAGGGCCACAAATCTGTACTGAACCAACCTTCACCACACCTAAATCATACCCATTTGTCTATCTCCCACTCTACCCTCTCACCTCACCCACTTCATTTCCCAGATCTTCATTAGCTTTGGGGCTTCCCTAGTGGCTCAGACAGTAATGAATGTGCCTGCAGTATAGGAGACCTGGGATCAATTCCTGGGTCAGGAAGATCACCTGGAAAAGGGAATGGCAACCCACTCCAGTGTTCTTATCTGCAGAATCCCATGGACAGAGGATCCTGGCAGGCTATAGTCCATGGGATTACAAACAGTTGGACACAACTGAGTGACTAACACTCCATTAGTTTCTATCCCATCTCTTGGTTTTCTTGCTTCTCTCACCTTCTCCACTAACCTACTTCTTTATTTCCTGAATCATGCTTTGTCTCTGCCCTCCCAGTTTACCTTATTCATCCTGAGTCCTGTTATCAGAGTTCAACTGAATTTAAACTCTAAATTTAAAGAATTTAGACCTCTTTCTCTAATTGTGCAGTCACCCTCCTTATCTCCTTCCTCAGAGGACATTATATATCAGAAATAAATTGTATGCAATATTTTGAGAGTATTTTTGTATGATATTGCTCTATCACACTGCTGAAAAATAAATGGCGCTCTGGGTTCTCTTGGGCTTCCCACATTCTTCCCAGTGGTCAAGAATCCACTTGCCAATGCAGAAGATGTGGGTTCCATCCTTGGGTTGGGAAGATCCACTGGAGAAGAAAACAGCAACCCACTCCAGTATTCTTGCCTGGAAAATTCTATGGACAGAGGAGCCTGGCGGCCTATAGCCCATTGGATAGCAAAGAGTTGGACATGATGAGCGACTGAGCAGGAACACACCAGGTTTTTTAGAAAAGAAAAAAGTGGATGTTGCAAGGAGAGTGAGGAAAAGATAGAAGTAGAAAAGCTTCATTAAGGATCATTGAACTTTTGATTTGAGAACATTAGTTAAAGGAGAAATTATGAAGTATCAGCATAAATTCAGTAGAAACAAACCAAATTATCTCATTTCCTATTTTGATAGGATAATTAAGCAAGCAGTGAACCTGATATAAAAAATAAGAATTTGTGACATTGGTAACAGTACAGAAAAGGAAATAGTAAAGTAATTAAACACCTATGTCAAATAATTTAAATATTGGCTGTTTCGGATAGATGAGATGGGGGTCCTCTAGTTCTTCATTCTTTGATCCTAAAGTTTGTATTAAACAGAAATATTGACTGATCTGTTTTTACAAAATTCTTTTGATTATCCCAAACAAATAATTAATTGACAAAGATGTGATTCTAGAATTCTGTACTCTTTTCCAACATTAATTTTGGGAACAGATATTTAAATCAAATGTATCATCTATAGTTTAGCATCACTTTTTCCCACATACACATTCATACATAAGTGAAGTCGCTCAGTTGTGTCCGACTCTTTGCTACCCCATGGAATGTAGTCTACGAGGCTCCTCTGTCCATGGGATTTTCCAGGCAAGAGTACTGGAGTGGGTTGCCATTCCCTTCTCCAGGGGATCTTCCCAACCTAGGTATCAAACTCTGGTCTCCTGCATTGCAAGCAGATGTTTTACCAAACTTTTCCACTAATCAGGGATTACTATAGCATATCACGTGACCTTTGTATAGCCATACCTTACTTGTAATAATGAATGTAGTTTCCCTAATCTCCGCAGATGTGTGCCCAACAGGGACTAGACTAGCCATATGTGCTTCACTGATTATATGAACCTTTCAGCAAACTCCAAATTCCAGAATGTGGACTCAAGGGTTTTCGTAAGCTGACAGTACTACATGGAAGCTTTGAGTTTAAACAAACGTCCACATTTTCCACTGCATAGAATGATAATTAATTTTCTTTTATGCTCTCTCCAAAATAATTTAAAATAGTTGTCATTCTTGTATCATTTTTTAGATTAAAAGATATATAATATATAATTTTCTTAAGAACTATGATGAGAGAGAGGTGACTTCTTTTTAATTGGGAAATAATTGCTTTACAATGTTGTGTTAGTTTCTGCTGTACAACACTGTGAATCAGCCATAAGTATATACATATATGCCCTCCCTCTTGAGCCTCCTCTCCACTCCCTTATCCTACCCCTTAGGTCGTCACAGAGCACTGAGCTTAGCTCACTCTGCTATATAGCAACTTCCCACCAACTATCTATTTTACACATGATAGTGTATATATAGGCTTCCCAGGTGTTCAGTCGTAACAAATCCACCTGCCAAATGCAGGAGACACAGGCGATGTGGGTTCAATCCCTAGCTTGAGAAGATGCCCTGGAGTAGAAATAGCCATCTGCTCCAGTATTCATGCCTGGAAAATTCCATGGGCAAAAGAGCTTGGCAGGCTATGGTTGAGGGGGTCACAAAGAGTTGGACATGACTGAGTGACTGCACGAACACAAATGTATGTATGCCAGAGCTGCCCTCTCAATTCATCCCACCCTCCCCTCCCCCGCTGTGCCCACATGTCGGTTCTCTATGTCTGCATCTCTGCTTCTGCCCTGCAAATAGTTTCATCAGTTACTGTTTTCCTGGGTTCCATATGTATGCATTAATATACATTCTTTTTCTTTCTCTTTCTGACTTGCTTCACTCTGTGTGATGTACTCGAGGTTCATCAGATCACTGCAAATGACTCAATTTAACACCATGTGTTAATAACTTTAGAGGCTCCAAAGTCTTTGTTTTATTTAGTTTCACATTTAAAAAATGGCGTTTTAATAAATGACAAGAACAATTCTCCAATAAAGTGCAAAAACCGTATTTGATATATACAGAATGTGAATTTTCTTCCTACCATAACATTTCTTAGAAATATGCATTGTTTCTTTGGAATAAACCTTATAGGCTGGATTGCTTTCTAGGGAGTTTCCTATTTAATCATCTTTTGAATATTTACTGATTATTTCAGTCAAGTCATGCTCTAATCCAGTGAAGCAACCATTTTGACTGGGTTGTTTACTAGACTGAAAAACTTATTTTCTATCACATATTATCTTTTACAGTCATAGAAGAACCTCATCCATTTACTGACTTAAAATAGTATCAGAAAATATTAAATATACTCAGATTCTTTGACTATGATTATTTTGTTTTTAAAGAAGTATTCAAGATTCCTTAAGAAGCTAGGAAAAAAACTATCATATGACCCACCAATCCCACTACTGGGCAAATACCCTGAGAAAACCAGAATTGAAAGAGACATACGGACCCCAATGTTTGTTGCAGCACTTTTTACAACAGCTAGGATATGGAAGCAACCTAGATGTCCATTGACAGATGAATGGCTACAGAAATCGCGGTACATCAATACAATAGAATATTCAGTTCAGTTCAGTTGAGTCGCTCAGTCGTGTCTGACTCTTTGTGACCCCATGAATTGCAGCACACCAGGCCTCCTGTCCATCACCAACTCCCGGAGTTCACTCAGACTCATGTCCATTGAGTTAGTGATGCCATCCAGCCATCTCATCCTCTGTCGTCCCCTTCTCCTCTTGCCCCCAATCTCTCACAGCATCAGAGTCTTTTCCAATGAGTCAACTCTTTGCATGAGATGGCCAAAGTACTGGAGTTTCAGCATTAGCATCATTCCTTCCAAAGAAATCCCAGGGCTGATCTCCTTCAGAATGGATTAGTTGGATCTCCTTGCAGTCCAAGGGACTCTCAAGAGTCTTCTCCAACACCACAGTTCAAAAGCATCAATTCTTCGGCACTCAGGCTTCTTCACAGTCCAACTCTCACAATCATACATGACTACTGGAAAAACCATAGCCTTGACTAGACGGACCTTAGTCGGCAAAGTAATGTCTCTGCTTTTGAATATACTATCTAGGTTGGTCATAACTTTTCTTCCAAGGACTCAGCTATAAAAAAGAACACATTTGAGTCAGTTCTAATGAGGTGGGTAAACACAGCCCCATTATACAGAGTGAAGAAGTAAGAAAGCAAAAGACAAATGTTGTATATTAATGCATGTGTATGGAATCTAGAAAGATGATGTTGATGAACCTATTTTCAGGGTAGCAGTAAAGTATAGTGTAGTGAAGTTGCTCGGTCATGTCTGACTCTTTGCAACCCCGTGGACTGTAGCCTACCAGTCTTCTCCGTCCATGGGATTCTCCAGGCGAGAGTACTGGAGTGGGTTACTGTTTCCTTCTCCAGGGGATCTTCCTGACCCAGGGATCAAACCCTGGTCTCCCACATTGAAGGCAGATGCTTTAACCTCTCCACAGAAACAGAGAACAGACTTGTAGACACAGTGGGGGAAGGAGACAGTGGGAAAAATTGAAAGGATAGCATGGAAACATATACATTATCATATGGAAAATAGATAGCAAGTGGGAATTTACTGTGTGACAAAGTGAACTCAGCCCAGTGTTCTGGGACAACCTAGAGGGGTGGGATGGAGTAGGAAATGGCGGTGGCGGGGGCGGCGGTGGGGGGGACTTCAGGAGGGAGGGGACATATGTATAGCTGTGGCTGATTCATGTTGATGTATGACAGAAACCAACATAATATTGTTAATCAAATAGCCAACATCCTTTCAGTTCAGTTCAGTTCACTTGCTCAATTGTGTCTGACTCTTTGTGACCCCATGAATTGCAGCACGCCAGGCCTCCTTGTCCATCACCAACTGCTGGAGTTCACTCAGACTTATGTCCATCGAGTCGGTGATGCCATCCAACCATCTCATCCTCTGTTGTCCCCTTCTCCTCCTGCCCTCAATCCCTCCCAGCATCAGAGTCTTTTCCAATGAGTCAAATCTTTGCATGAGGTGGCCAAAGTATTGGAGTTTCAGCTTTAGCATCATTCCTTCCAAAGAACACCCAGGAAAACAATCTCCTTTAGAATGGACTGGTTGGATCTCCTTGCAGTCCAGGGGTCTCTCAAGAGTCTTCTCCAACACCACAGTTCAAAAGCATCAATTCTTCAGCGCTCAGCCTTCTTCACAGTCCAACTCTCACATCCATACATGACCACAGGAAAAACCATAGCCTTCACTAGACAGACCTTTGTTGACAAAGTAATGTCTCTGCTTTTGAATATGCTATCTAGGTTGGTCATAACTTTCCTTCCAAGGAGTAATTTCATGGCTGCTGTCACCATCTGCAGTGATTTTCGAGCCCAGAAAAATGATGTCTGACACTGTTTCCGCTATTTCCCCATCTATTTCCCATGAAGTGATGGGACCAGATGTCATGATCTTCATTTTCTGAATGTTGAGCTTTAAGCCAACTTTTTCGCTCTTCTTTCACTTTCATCAAGAGGGATTTTAGTTCCTCTTCACTTTCTGCCATAGGGTAGTATCATCTGCATATCTGAGGTTATTGATATTTCTCCTGGCAATCTTGAGTCCAGCTTGTGCTTCTTCCAGCCCAGTATTTCTCATGATGTACTCTGCATATAAGTTAAATAAGCAGGGTGACAATATACAGTCTTGACATACTCCTTTTCCTATTTGGAACCAGTCTGTGGTTCTATGTGGAGTTCTAACTGTTGCTTCCTGACCTGCATATAGGTTTCTCAAGAGGCAGTTCAGGTGGATCATCAAAAAAGTGAGAGTTCCAGAAAAACATCTACTTCTAATTTATTGACTACGCCAAAGCTTTTGACTATGTGGATCACAACAAACTGTGGAAAATTCTTCAAGAGACAGGAATACCAGACCACCTTACCTGCCTCCTAAGAAATCTGTATGCCTCTTGAGAAGAGTGAAAAAGTTGGCTTAAACTCAGCATTCAGAAAACTAAGATCATGGCTTCTGGTGCCATCACTTCATGGCAAACAGACATGGAAACAGTGAGAGGCTTTATTTTGTGGGGGCTCCAAAATCACTGCAGATGGTGACAGCAGCCATGAAATTTAAAAAATGCTTGCTCCTTCAAAGAAAATCTATGACAAACCTAGACAGCATATTAAAAAGCAAAGGTCTGTCTAGTCAATGCTATGGTTTTTCCAGAGTCATGTTTGGATGTGAGAGTTGGACTATAAAGAAAGCTGAGTGCAGAAGAATCGATGCTTTTGAACTGTGGTGTTGGAGAAGACTCTTGAGAGTCCGTTGGACAGCAAAGAGATCATACCAGTCCATCCTAAAGGAAACCAGTCCTGAACATTCATTGGAAGGACTGATGCTGAAGCTAAAACTCCAATACTTTGGCCACCTGATGTGAAGAACTAACTCATTGGAAAAGACCCTGATGCTGGGAAAGGTTGAAGGCGGGAGGAGAAGGGGACGGCAGAGGATGAAATGGTTGGATGGCATCACTGACGCAATGGACATGAGTTTGAGTAAGCTCTGGGAGTTGGTGATGAACAGGGAAGCCTGGCTTGCTGCAGTCCATGGGGTTACAAAGAGCTGGACACGACTGAGCAACTGAACTGAACACAATCTTGTAAAGCAATTATCCTCCCATAAAAAATGATTTTAAAAAAGTACTCAAATCGTTTTGTGAATCTCATATTTTTAAAAAAATTAATAAATTGACAAATAGCTTTAGGCCCATACAACTAATATTTTAGGTGTAATAAAACTAATATTTTAGCCTAATATTTTGTCATATATTTAATATATAAAGAAATGAAAGATGCACTTATTTTAACAAATATTCAAGTACCCATTAGATTTCAGTGATCTCAGGAGCAAGATATACCACATGTGACACAGAGATGAATAAAGCCTAGTAAAATACTGCATATAGGAAGCAAATATAGAAATATGTATACGGTGAAGCAGAATTTGCTAAACAGAGAAGTAACAGATAAGTCAGCATAACAGAGTGCTTACAATCATAGATTTTGAAATTAGGCAGCACTAGTCTGAATGCCTGCTTTTTCATTTACTTACTCTTATACCTTAAATGTTAGGCACCTCATCCTCTATAATATATGTGAAATTTAAGTGAGAAAATGTTTTAAAATTATGGCACTGGCCCAATACATGGTAGGAACTCAAAGTAATCTATAATCATTAGTTCCACATAATAGATAAAATACTATGAGCCATTGTGGGTGTGTAGGAAGGAAAGAGGTAGGACACGAAGAAAAAGAGAAAGAGGAAAAGAGAGATCACACCTTTCTTGGTTAGAAAAGAAGGAAAGCTTGAGGAAATATTCTTGGAGTAGTGGTGTGTCAGCTGTCTTTGAAGGATGGACAAGATTTTTCAAAATAAAAAAGGGAAGGAAGAGTATTCTGGACAGAGAACCCAAGATAAAATTAGGTTCCAGAAGAGTTGATTGATAAGTGTGTTCACTACAGGACATGTGTCCAGTATAGCTAAAGCACATGGTGTTTGAAAGTGAGAAATCAGACCAAAAAAGGCATGCCAGTGAACGCCTTAAATGCTAGACTTAAATGTGAAACTGTATTTAATTCAGTAGATTTATTTTTTTTTTTTTAGTAAGGTAGTAGGAAATTTAGCTTGTGCTATACAGCACAGATTAAGACGACAACACTGCATCAGATAGGATGGGAAAGGAAGAATATAATGATGAAACTTACTGTGTAGGCTCTTGTAACTATCTTAGCAGTAATGGGAAATTAATTAATAGTGGTTAAAGACTATAGTGGACATGGAAAGAATATTCAAAAGATTTTGCAAATCCAGAACTCAAAAGACTTGGCAACCATTGAGATATTGGAGTAGGGAGAAATAGAAGTAAAATGCAACTCTGAAATTTCAAGCCTCGGTGATCGAAGAAATCTTAACAGTGTTTCTATGACTAAGGAAATCAGAAAGAAGATCCAATTTTGTGATGTTGATGAAAAGTTCAGTGAGTGGTGAGTTTATTGTACCAAATTCTAGGAATGGTGTTCATCATGCCACTGATAAAGATCTTAAGTTTGTGAGAGAAACTCAGGACGGAGATATTGATTTGGACC